>NW_027287775.1:0-63797 GCF_047511675.1 Marmota flaviventris | reverse complement strand
TAATGCTTGCCCTAGATCAAACCCTAGCTCAAACTCTAACCCTTACTCTAAACATAACCCTAGCTCTAACCCTAACTCTAACCCTATCCCTCATCCTAACTGAAACCATAGCCCAAATTCTAGCTCTAACTTTATCCATTACCTTAGACATAACCATAAACCTAATGCTAAACCTAGCCCTAACCCTAACTGTAGCCCTGACTCTAAACATAAACCTCGCCCTAGACCTAACCCTAGCTCAAACCCTAACACTTACACTAAAACTAACCCTAACACTAGCCCAAGTTGAAACCCAAACCCTAGCCCTAATCCTAACTTTAACCTAAGCCCTAACACTAGCACTAAACATACTTATTACTCTAAATATAAGCCTAAACCAAATATTTACTCTAGGCCTAACCCGAATCCTATGCCTAACACTCACCCTATATATTACTCTAAACCTAACCTAAAGTGTAAACCTAATTTTATCCATTAATCTAACCCTAACCCTAACCCTAATGCTAATTTGAGCCCTAACCTTAAACCTTAACCCAAACCAATCCTTAACCCATACTCTGGCTGTAATAATAACCTAGCTCTATACCTGACCCCTATGCTAAACCTAACCCTTACACCAGACCTAGCCATAAACATATCCCTAAATCTATCCCTAACCATAACCCTAGACCTGATATTAGCACTAGCCCTTATTCTAGACCTAACCCTAACACAAACCCTAGACCTAATCCTAGCCCTAAACCTAGACTTAATCCTAAATGAAACCCTCACCTATCCCTATCCCTAAATATAAACCTTGTCCTAACACTGAACCTAGCTATATAACCCCAAACTTTCCCCTAAAACTAACCCTAACCTTAGCCCTAACCATACGCCTAACCCTAACACTAATCATAGCGCTAAACCAAGCCCTATTTGAACCCTAACCTTAACCCTACCCCTAAACCTAGCCATTGTTCTAACCCTAAATCTTAAACTAAACCAAACCCTAACCCCATAACTAGCCATAACCAAGCTCTAATTTGAGTCTAGGCCTAAAACTAACCCTCACTCTGACTCATATCCAAACACAAAGCCTAGCTCTAAATATCACACTAACCCTAAAACTAATGCTAACACTAGACCTAGCCATAACCATAACCCTAAAACTAATAGTAATCATAACCCTAGTTCTTACATTGGCCTTAGCCAAAACCTAGCACTAACTCTAACATAAAAATAGCACTAATCCATGCCCTAAGACTAGATTTAACCCTAACCCTAAACCTAAAACTAGCCCTAAACCTAACACTAGCTAAACCCTAATCCTAGCCCTAACCCTAGCTCTAATCCTATCCATTACCCCAAAACAAACCCTATTCATAATGCTAACTATAGTCCTAATCCTAATTCTTAGCCAAACCCAAACAATAACCCTATTACTAGTCCTAACACTAGCCAAATTCTAGATCTAACCCTAACCTAAAACCTCACCCTAACCTTCACCCTTATTCTGACCCTAACACTAATTATAGGTCTAAATTTGACCCTAAAATGAAACCGAAACCTGAAACTAGCCCTACCATTAAACTTATACCTAATCCTAACCCTAACACTAGCTACATACCTAAACCTAATCCTAAATCTAGCTAGTACTCTAGCCCTTGACCTAAACAAAAACATAGTCCTAGCCCTAACAATAGCCCTTATTCTAAACCAAACACTAAACCTACCACTAGACCTAACCCTAGTCCTATTCTGGCTTTCACCCTAACCCTAACTTTAAACTGAACACTGGCCCTGACACTAACTTTAAACCTAGCTATAAACCTGACCCTAACCCAAACCTAAACGTAACACTAGACCTAGGGTTAAGCCTAACCCTTAAACTAGCTCCAATCACAACCCTAGATCTTACATTACACATAGCACTAACCCTAGGCCTCAATCTAACACAAAACTAAAATAACTTTAACCCTAATCGAGGCCTAAACCTACCCTAAGCATAACCCTCACCCTAACATTAACCCCAGTCCTAACCCTAACCCTAACCCGCACCTTAGTCCTAACCCTACCTCAAAGACTAACCCTTCGCCCAAACATGACCCTAGCACTATTCCTAACCATAACCCTAACCATAGCCCTAATCTTAACCTTAACCCTAAACCTAAAACTATCTAACCCTAGGCATTAGCCTAAGTCTAACCCTAACCCTAATAATAACCCTATCCTTAACCCTAACCGAAAGCCCAACCAATCCATAAACTGATCCCTAGACCTATCCCTAAACCTACAACTTGCCATAGCCTTAACCCTAACTCAAAACCTGAATTTTAAATTAAAACCAACAGTAAACCTAGCCCTAAAACGAAACATAAATCTAAACCTACCTTAAACATAAAGCTAACGTTATATCTAACCCAATTTATTACCCTAAACCTAATGCTAACCCTAATGAAAACCCTAGCCCTAACCCTAAACCTAACACTGACCATAACACTAAGCCTAACCCTTGTCCTAGACCTAATCCTAGCACAAAACGTAACCTTTACCCTAAATCAAAACCTAACCCTACCCTAAGCTAGGGTTACTAGTCCTAATTCAAAATCTAACCTAACTATAGCCCTAATCATAACCTAACCGTAGCCTTAACCATAGCTCTAACCCGATGTATCATCCTTATGATAACCCTAATCCTAATGCTAACCCTAGGCATAACCCTAACCCTTTTGCTAACCCTAAAGCTCTCCATTGCCCTAAATCTTCCCTGAAACCTAAAACTAACACAATCAATTGCCCTAACCCTAACCCTAACCCTAATGCTCATTTTAGCACTATCCCTAAATCTTAACCTAAAACAAACCCTAACCCTGATCCTGACCCTAAAAATACACCTAGCTCTAAACCTGACCCTTACCATAAAAATAAAACTTACACTAGACCTAGACACAAACCTAACCCTAAATCTACCCCAAACTGTAACACTAGGCTGACATAAACCCTAGCCCTAATTCTAGACCTAACCCTACAAGTAACCCTATGCATGATCCTAGCCCTAATCTTAGTCTTAATCATAACCCTAACCCTAATCCTATTCCTAAACCAAATTCTAACCCTCACCCTACCTCTAATCATAGCTATAACAACACACCATACCCTAAAATTAACTATAACCCTAGCCCTAACACTAGGCATAAGCTGATCACAACCCCTAACCCTAATCCTAGCCCTAACTTAGCCCTATCCCTAAAACTAACCAAAACCCTAGGCCTAAGATTAACTCTAACTCTCACCCTAGTCCTAGCCCTAGTTCTAACCCTATCTGTTACAGTAACCATAACCCTAGCCCTGACCCTTGCCCTATAGTTAGACCTAGCCCTAATCCTAGATCTAATGCTAAATCCAAATCTATCCCTAACCCAAACCTAAGCCTAACACTAATACTAGCCCTAAACCTAATGCTAATCTTATAACTAGCACAAACCCTAAACCTAGGACTTAAAACAAAACTGAGCAAAAGCCCTAACACTAAAAATTAACTTAAACCAAAACCTAACAGTACACCTAGACGAAATCCTAGCCTAATTCGAGTCCTAAACCTAACCTTAAAACTTACCCTGACCCTGACTCATATTCTAAAACTGACCCTATCTCTAAAGGCAACCCTAAACTTAAACCAAAACCTAAAAGTAACCCTAGCCCTAATTCAAGTCATAACCCTAAACTTAAAGCAAACCCTGAACTGACTGATATCCTAACAGTCACCCTAGCTCTAAACACAGCCCTCACCTTAAACCAAACAGTAATCCTAGCCCTTATTTGAGTGCTAATTCTAACCCTAAAACTAATCTTGATGCTTTCTCATATCCTAACAATAACCCTAGCTCTAAATATTAACCTAAACTTAAACCTAAACCTAACACTAGACCTACCCCTAACTCTAACCCTAAAACTAATCCTAATTGTAACCCTGGCTCTTATATTAGCCAATGCAAAAATCTAACCCTAATCCTAATACAAAAACTAGCCATAATCCGAGCTCAAAATATATTTATATTTAACCCTAACCCTAACCTAACTCTAGAATTAACCCTAGCTCTAAGGGTATCCCTTAACCTAAGAAAAAACCTAACCCTAATGGTAACCCTAGACCGATCTCTAATTCTTAGGTTAACCAAAACTCTAACCCTATTAATAGTCTTAACCCTAGCCATCATTCGAGCTCTAAACCTATCCCAAACTCTAACGCTAACCCTCACCCTTATTCTGACCCTAACCCTAGGCCTAAAGCAGACCCTAACCCTAGAACAAACCCTAACACTAGCCCTAGACCTAAAGCAAATCCTAAATCTAGCCTTAACTCTTCCCCTAGACCTAAATATAAACCTAGCCGTAACCCTAACAATAACACTAATCTAACCCTAGACTTAACATAGTCCTAATTCTGGCTGTAACCCTAACACTAACTCTAACCCAAACACCGACTCTGCCTTTAGAGTAAACCTGTCTCTAAATCTGACCCTACCGAAAATCTAAACATAACACTAGACCTAGCCATAACCCTAACCCTACAACTAGCCCTCAACATAACCCTAGCTCTAACATTACCCATAGCCCTAACCCTAGCCCTAAACCTATCACAAAACCTACAGCTAAACCTAAGCCTAAATCAAGCCTTAAGCATAACCCTAATTCTAACCCTAGCCCTAACCCTAACCTTACTCTCGCCTTAGTCCTAATCCTAGCTCAAAGCCTAAACATTATTCTAAATATAAACCTACACCTATCCCTCAACCTAACCCTAACACTACCCTAAACCTAACCTGAACCTTAGCCTTAAACCTAGCTCTAAACTGACCAATTACTCTAAAACTAACCTAAACTTATTGATAATTCTAGGCTTAATGCTAAACCTAAATCTAACTGGAAAACTAACCCTAGACCTAACCTTAAATCTCACACTTGCCATACATAGACCTAACCCTAGCTCAAACCCTAACCCTTACTATAAACCTAAACATAACCATAGCCCTAACTCTAAGCCTAAACCTCAGTCTAACTTTAAACATAGCCCTAAATCTACATCTAAACCTATACGTTACCCTAACCCTAACCCTATCCCTAATGATGTCACTAGCCCTAATCCTAACCCTAATCCTATGAGTACTATAATCTTATCCCTAGAAGTAACCCTAAACCTAACCCTCACCCTAACCCTAACCCTAGCTCAAAACCTAATCCTTTTGCTAAACATAAACCTAAGCCTAACCCTAGTTTTAACCCTAACCCTAACGCTAATTCAAGACCTATTCCTAACCAGAAAACTAGCCCTAAATTTACCTCTAATTCCATCCATTATACTAACCATAACCCTTACCCTAATGCGAACCCTAGGCCTAAACTTAAGCCTATCACTAACCCTAACCCTATCAATTACCCTAAACCTAATGTAAAAACTTAAAAAAAAACCTATCTGTACCTAACCCACACGCTAGTGCTAACTCAAGCCCTAACCATAGACCCTAACCTCAAGCAAACTCTAACAATGACCATGACCCTAATAAGTCTCCTAGCTCTAAGGCTGAATTTACATTAAACCTAACCCTTACACTAGACCTAGCAATAATCCTGATCCTAAAACTATCCCCAACCCTAACCTTAGACCTGACATTAGCCATAGCTCTAATCCTAGTCCTAAATCTAACACAAACCCCAGCCCTTATCCTAGCCCTAAACCAAGCATTAATCCTAAACCTAAACCTAACTTTACGCCTAACCCCAAAATTAACCCTAGCCGTAATCTTAGCCCTAATTTAGTCCTATTCCTAACCCTAGCCCTAACCCTAGCCTTAAGACTAAATCTAACTCCCACCCTAGCCCAATCCCTAGTTCGAACCCTATTCCTTACCAGAACCCTAATCCTAGCCCTAACCCTAGCCCTAATCCTAGCCCTATCATTAGCTCTAGCCCTAACCTAGATCTAATTTTAACTCTAAATCAAAACCTAATCCTAAGCCTAACCCTAACTCTAAATCTAACACTAGACCTAAAATAAAACCAAGCCATAGCCCTAAACCTCACCCTTAACCTAAGCGAACCCTTAACCCTAACCCTAAACTTACTGCTAATTCTAGTTTTAAGATGAAAACTAGAATTAACCGTGACCCTGACACTGACCACAATACTAACCCTAGTCTAAATATCACCCTAACCCTAACCCTAACCCTAAACCTAAACTAGACCTACCACTAACCCTAACCCTAAATTTAACCCTAATTGTAACCTGGTACTTACATTAGCCATACCCCTAACCCTAGCACTGTTAACCCCAAACCTAGCCCAAAACCAAGCCCTAACCCGAGTTTTAACCCTAAACCTAATCCTAAACCAAGCCCTAATCAAAATCATAACCCTATCCCTAACCCTATCTCTAACCCTATCCATTGCCTTAACCATAACCCTAGTCCTAAACATAACCCTATCCCTAATCCTAAACATATGCATTATTCTAAACCAAACCTAAACCCTAAATCTCATCCTACAATTACACTAACATGAACCATAAAGATAATTCAAGTCCTAACTTTAAACCTTAAACTATCTCAAATTTCTAACCCAGAACATGACTCTAATAATACACCTAGCTCTAAACCTGACCCTAACTCTAAACCTAACACTTATATCACATGTAGCCATAAACCTAACTGTAAAACTATTTTTAAACATAACCCTAGATCTGATATTAGCCCCAGCCCTAATCCTAGCCATAACACTAAAATAAACCATAGCCCTCATCCTAGCCCCAAACCTAGCCTTAATCATAACCCTAACCCTAATCATAGCCCTAACCCTAATTCTAACTCTAACCCTATCTCAAAACCTAGCTATAATGCCATTCGTTACCCTACACTTAACCCTAACCCTAACCCTAACACTAGGCCTAAGGTGAAAACTAACCCTAGCCCTAATTCGAGCCCTAATTTTACCCTATCCCTAAGACTAACTCTAAATCTCACACTAGCCCTATACTTACTTCTAAGCCTATACATTACCATAATCCTAACTCTAGCCCTAACCCTAGCCCTAACCTAGCAATAACCACTGCCTAATCTTTATTCCTATTCTTAAACCTAGATCTAACCCTAACTCTAAAGCTAACTCTAAGCCTAAGCCTAACATTAACACTAGCCCTAGCCCTAATGCTAATCATAAATATAGTACTAACCCTAACCCTTACAGTAAAACAAACCTGAGCAATACTGCTAACCCTAAACCTTAACATAAACCAAACCTTAACACTACACCTAGACCTAATCCTAGCCCTAATTAGAGTCCTAATCTTAACCTTGATACTAACCCTAACTCTGACTCACATCCTGACACTCACCCTAGCTCTAAACACCACCCTAACCCTAAAACAAACCCTTACAGTAACCCTAGCCTTAATTCGAGTCCTAACCCTAACCCTAAAAGTAAACCTGACCCTTACTATTAACCTAACACTAACACAGCTCTAAGTTTCACCCTAACCTTAAACCTGATCCTAACACTAGAGGTTTAACCCCTAACCATCACCCAAAAACTAACACTAAAACCATAGTTCTTCCATTAGTCATTGCTCTAAACTTAGCCATAATTCTAACACAGAAACTAGCCCTAATACGAGACATGAACCTAGCTTTAACCCCAACCCTAGTCCTAATCCTAGCTCTAACCCTATCTCTTACCCTATGCCAAACCCTAAACCCAATGCTAATCCTAATTGTAATCCTAATCCTAATCCTTAAAATAACCCATAGGGTTAGGGTTTGGGTAAGGTTATGAATTAGGATTAGGATTAGGTTAGACCTAATCTTTAATCTAACCCATACACTAACCCTAGTCCTCATTCTAGCTCTACCACAAACCAAACCCTAATGCTAAGTCTAACCCTTATTCTGACCCTAACAGTAATCATAGGTCTAAACCTGAACCTAACCCTAAACTGAACACTAGTACTAGACTTGATGGTAAACTTATACCTAAACAAAACTCTAACACTAGCCCTAGACCTAAACCTAATCCTAATCTATCTGTAACTCTGTGCCTAGACCTAAAGAAAAACCTAGCCCTAGCCCTAATAATAACCCTTAGCCTAAAGCTGAAAACTAACCTTTCCCCTAATCTTAACCCTAGTCCTAATACTGCTTTCACATTAAACATAACCCTAAAGTGAACACTGACTCTGACACCAACACAAACCCTAGCTCTAAACATCACTCTAACACTAAACCTAAACCTAAAATTATACTTAGGTCTAACATTAACCCTAAAACTAGCCCTATTATAGCTAAGTTCTTACATTTGCCATAGCCCTAACCTATAGCAAAACCTAGCCCCAACCCAAGCCCTACCCTAGCTTTAACCCTAAATAAACCTAATGCTAACCCTAGGACTTACCCTAACCCTGTCCATTACCCTAAATCTAACCTGAGCCCTAAACCAAACCTGAACCCTAAACCTAACCTTATCCATTGCCCTAGACCTAACTCAAACCTAATGCTAATTTGAGCCATAACCCTAAACCTCAACCTAACACAAACCCAAAACCTGACTCTGACTATCCCCTAGCTCTCAACTTGAACCTCACCATCAACCTAACTCTGAAACTAGATCTAGCCATAAATCTTACCCCAAAACTATCCCTAACCATAACCCTAGACTTGATTTAACCCTAGCCCTAATTCTTGCCATAACCCTAACACAAAAGCTAGCCCTCATCCTAGCCCTAAACCTAGCCTTGATCCTAACCCGAAACAGAACTCTAGCCCTATCCCTAATTTTATCACTCACCCTAGTTCTGAACCTTGCTATAACCCCAACCCTTTCCCCAAATCTAACCCTAACTCTAACTCTAGACTTAACCCTTAAACTAATCCTAGACTTGATCCTAGACCTAATTTAACCCTAATCCTACCACTACCACTAAGACTAACTCTAACTCTTGCCCTAACCCTATTTCTATATCTAACCCTATCCCTTACCATAACCCTAACACTTGCCCTAACCTTAGCCCTAACATTAGCCCTAGCCCTAACCCTAGAACTAATCATAACTCTAAGTCCAACCATAACCTTAAGCCTAAACCTCACACTTATACTAGCTCTAACTGTAACACTAATCTTACAACTAGCCCTAATCTAGTTCAAGCCCTAAAACAAAACTGAGCCATAGCCCTAACCCTAACACTTAATCTAAACCAAAACCTAACCCTACACCTAGCCCTAAACTTAGCCCTAATTCCAGTCCTAACCTAACCCTAAAACTAACCTTGAGCCTGACTCTGACATCAAACTAACCCTATCTCTAACATCGCCCTAAAAGTGTATGTAAACCTAAAACTAGTACTAGCCCTAACTGTAACACTAAAAGTAGCCCTAATCATAACTCTAGTTCTTACATTAGCCATAGCCTTAACCTAACACAAAATCTATCCCTAAACTGAGCCCTACACCTCGTTTTAAACCTAACCTTAGCCCTAACCATTACCTAAAATCTAACCCTAACCCTAAATCTGGCCCTAAACCTAAACCTAACAATAGAATTAATCCTAACCATAATCCTAGCCCTAACTCTAGCTCTAACCCTATCCATTACCCTAAACATAACAGTAACCCTAATGATAACCCTAGACTTAAACTTAACCCTAATCCTAAACCTAGACCTGACACCAACCCTAACCATCAACTTAGCCCTAACAATAGCTCAAACCCTAACACTTAACCTAAACCTAACCATAACACTAACCCTAGACCTAAAACTATCCCTAACCCTAATACTAACCATAATCCTATACCTAAATCTATCCATTACCCTAAACATAACCCTAACCCAAACATAGCTCTAAACATATCTCTAACCACACCCATTACCATAACCACAATTATAAACATCATGATAAAACTAGCCCTAACCCTAAACCTACTCTAACCATAACTGTAAACTTAAGCCTAGACCTAACCATAAACCTAACATTTGTCATAGTCCTAATCCTAGCACAAATCTGCTGAGGGCCATTGCCAAATAGGTATGACGCATGGCATGACCCAGGTCATTTGCAGTGAAATTGCATGTAAGGTGACCTTGCTCAAGGACGGATCAGGGTTTAGGGCATTCCTGGTTTAGGACAATCCAGGTTTAGGGCTGTTCCAGGTTTAAGGTGTACCCTTAAGGTGCTGGGAATAGGGTGTATCCTGCTGCTTTAGGTGCACCTGCTCATTGAGTTCTCCTGGGATTCAGAGAGTATTTGGGATTTTGCCCAGAACGTGAATTTGGCCCAAAACGTGAATTCCCCCAGAACCTGTTTGTAGAGTGCCGGTGTGAGTTCGGGAATTAAGAATTGCTATTTGAATCTACAAGGCTGTGAGTGGCTCGTGATTTTGTGCCCAGCCAGACTGCAGCAAAACTCTAACAGTTAACGCTAAACCAAACACTAACCCTAGTCCTAAACCTAAATCTAACCCAATTCATTTATGCCTAACCCCAAACCTTTCGTTAATATTAACTTTATCCTTACCTAAACCTAAAATGAACACTAAACATAACACTATCAATTACTCTAATCCTAACTCTAAACCTAACCTTAATGCTAATTCGAGCCCTAAAAATGAACCAAAACCTAACCCAAAATCTGAGCAAGACCCTGACTCTAATAACACACCTAGCTCTAAACTGACCCTTACCCTAAACATAACCTTCAAATAAGACCTAGACATAAAACTAACCCTAACAGTATCCCTAAATGTAACCCTAGACCTGACATTAGCACTCTACCTTACTCTTGCCTTAAACCTAACACAAAACCGTGCCCTCATCCTAATCATAAACCTAGCCTTAATCCTAACCCGAACACTAACCCTATCCCAAACCCTAATTTCAACACTCGCCCTAGTTCTGAACCTAGATATAACCACATCCTTTCCCCATCCCTAATCCTAACCCTAACACTACCACTAACACTAACCCTAGCCCTAACCCTAGGCCTAATCCTAACACTAACCATATCTCAAATCCTAGCCCTAATTTATTGCTAACTGTAACACTAACTCTATCCCTAGCCCTAAGACTAACACTAACTCTAGCCCTAGACCTATTTCTAGTACCATCCTTATCTATTCCCTAATTCTAACACTAGCCGTAACTTTAGTCCTAATCCTAACCATAGCCCTAATCCTAACACAAAACCTAGTGCTAATCTGAGCCTCAACCCTAGCTTTAACCCGAACCCTAAACCTAACCCTAACACTAATCCAAACCCTAGCTCTAAACCTATTCCTTACCCTAAGCCAAACTCACACCCCAATGCTACCCTAGTTTTAACATAATCCTTAGCTTACCCAAAACACTAACTATATTACTTGTCCTAATCCTAGCCCTCATTCTATCTCTAACCTAACCCGAAGCCTAAGCCTAACCATTACCTTAATCTAACCCTATCACTAACCCTAGTACAAAGCCTGACCTAAACACTAAACCAAACCCTAACACTAGACCTACCAGTAAACCTATACCTAAACCTAACTGTAACACTAGCACTAGACCCAAACTTAATCCTAAATATAGCCATAACTCTAGCCCTAGTCCTAAATAAAAACCTAGCCCTAGCCCTAAAATAACCATTAACCTAATATGAAGACTAACCCTAGTGCTAGACCTAACGCTAGTTCTAATTCTAGCCCTAACAATAAACCCAAACGCTGATGCTTACCATAACACAAATCCTATCTCTAATCCTTATCCTTTCTCAAAACTTAAACCTAACACTAGACATATCTATAACCCTAACCCCCCCCAAAAAAAACTAGCCATAAACATAATCCTAGCTCTTACATTTCCCATAGCCCTAACACTAGCAATAAGCCTCACAAAAAACCTAGCCCTAATAAAAGCCCTAATCCTAGAACTAAGCATAACATTAACCCTAACCCTAGCACAAACACTAAACATAATGCTTGCCCTAGCCCTAACCCTAACTCAAATTCTAACCCTTACTCTAAACATAACCCTAGGTCTAAACCTAACCCTAACTCTATCCCTAATCCTAAGTGTAACCACAGCCCAAATACTAGCTCTAATTTTATCCATTATCTTAAACAGAACCCTAACCCTAATGCTAACCCTAGCCCTAACCCTAACCATAACCCTAACTGTAGCCCTAATCGTAGCCCTGATTCTAACCCTAACCCTTGCCCTAGCCCTAAAACCTAGCTCAACCCCTAACACTTACCCTAAACCGAACCCTATCACTAACCCTAGGAGTAACCCAAATCCTAGCCCTAATCCTAACCTTTACCTAAGCCCTAACACTAACACTAAACCTATTCATTTGGTTAGCTTATACCAAATGCTAACGCTCGGCCTAACCCTAACCCTATCCCTAACACTAACCCTATATATTACTCTAAAACTAACCTGAACTGTAAACCTAAGTCTATCCATTATGCTAACCCCAACCCTAATCCTAATGCTATTTTGAGCCTTAACCTTACACCTTAACCCAAACCAAACCCTAACTCATACTCTGACCCTAATAATAACCTAGCTCTATACCTGAGCCCTACACTAAACCTAATCCTTACACTAGACCTAGCCATAAAATTATCCCTATCACTATCCCTAACCATAACCCTAGACCTGACATTATTCCTAACCCTAATCCTAGCCCTAACCCTAACACAAACCCTAGCCCTCATCCTAGCCCTAAACTTACTTAATCCTAACCCGAACCCTCACCCTATCCCTATCCCTATCCCTAAATATAACCCTCACCCTAGCACTGAACCTAGCTATATAACCCCATCCCTTCCCCTAAAACTAACCCTAACCCTAGCCCTAACCATAGGCCTAACCCTAACACTAATCATAGCACTAATCCTAGCCCTATTTGAACCCTATCCTTAACACTATCCCTAACCCTAGCCCTAAGACTAACTCTAAATCACACCCTAGCCCTATTTCTATTTATAACCCTATTCGTTACCCTAACCCTCACAATAGACCTAACCTGAGCCCTAACGCTGGCCTTAGCCCTAACCCTAGATCTAATCATAACCCTAAATCTAACCCTAATCTTAAGCCTAAACCTCATTCTACAACTAGCTCTAACACTATTCCTAATCCTAATACTAGCTCTAATCCAAGCTCTAGCCCTAAAATGAAACCTAGCCATTGTTCTAACCCTAAATCTTAACCTAAACCAAACCCTAACCCATAACTAGCCATAACCTGAGCTCTAATTCGAGAGCTAGGCATCTAGCCCTACACCTAACCCTAATTCTAACCCTCACCCTACCTCTAAACCTACCTATAATGTCATCCCTTACCCTGAATTTAAACCTAACCCTAACCACTGGCTTGAGCTAAACACAAAACCTACCCTAATCCTAGCCCCAATTTAGCTCTATCTCTAACCCTATCCTAACTCTAGCCCTAAGACTAACTCTAACTCTTGCCCTAGCCATAGTGCTAGTTCTATCCCTATCTGCTACCACAAACCTAACACTAGCCCTAACAGTTGCCAGAAAGTTAGTCCAAGCCCTAATCATATCTAAATCTAACGTTAAACCTAAGCCTAAGCCTAACACTAACACTAGCCCTAACGCTAATGATAATAGTAAAACTAGCCCTAACCCAATCCTACCAGTAAACCAAAACCGAGCAATAGCCCTAACCCTAAACCTTAACTTAAACCAAACACTAACACTTCACCTAGACCTAAACCTAGCCATAATTCGAGTCCCAAGCCTCACCTTAAAACTAACCTTGACACTAACTCATATTCTAACACTCACCCTAGATCTAAACACTGTCCTAAACTCAAACAGAACACTAACATTAACAATAGCCTGAATTCAACTCTTAACACTAACCCTAAAACTAACCCTGACCTTGACTCCTATCCTAACAAGAACAGTAGCTATAAATATCAACTTAACCTTAAACCTAACACTAGCACTCAAACTACCCCTAACCCTAACCCAAAACTAACCCTAAAGGTAACCCTAGTTCTTATATTAGCCGTTGCCCTAATCCTAGCCTTAACCCTAACACAAAAGTAGCCCCAAACTGAGTCCTAAACCTAGCTTTAACTCTAACTCTAACCCTCACCATAGCCCTAACTCTAGATCTAAATCAATCCTTTACCCTAAGTGAAATCCTAAACCGAAGAGTAACCCTAGACCTATCTCTAGTCTTTAGACTAACAAAAACCCTAACCCTAGCCTTTGTTTTAGCTCTAACACTATCCCAAACCCTAACCCTAACCCTGATCCTTATTCTGACCCCAACACTAAACCTAGGTCTAACCCTAACACCAACCGTAACCCAACATTTAACATAATCCTATCCCTAGACCTAATTCTAAACCTAACTCTCAGCCTAGCCCTAACCATAGCTCAGAACCTAACCCTTATGCTAAAACCCTAAACCTAATCCTAGGCCTAACCCTCACCTTAACCCTAACACAAGACCTAATTTTAACCATATCCCTAGCCCTAACCTTAACTCTAACTGTACTCATTACCCTAAACATAACCCTTACCATAAATCTAACCCTAGGCTTAACCCTAACCCTATCACTTTCCATAAACCTATCAATTAGCCTAACCTAACCTGAAACCTAAACCTAATCCAATTATTACACTAACCCTAACCCAAATTCTAATTTGAGCCCTAACTCTAACCTCAAAAGTAAACCAAACCCTAATACTAACCGTGACCCTTATAATTCCCCTAGCTATAAACCTGACTCTTACCCTATCTAAACCTTACAATAGACTTAGCCATAAAACTAACCCTAAAACTATTCCTAACCTTAACCCTAGACGTGATATTAACCCTAGCCATAATCCTAGCCCTAACCCTAACACAAACCCTAGCCCTTATCCTAGCCCTAAACGTAGCCTTAATTTTATCCCTACCCCAAACCTAAACCTAACCCTCACCCTAGCCCTAACCCTAGCTCAAACACTAATCCTTACCCTAACTTAACTATAACCCTACCCCTAAACATAACACTTACCCTAACCCTAAAACTTACCCTAAATCACACCCTAACCCTATCCCTAAACCTAGCCCTAATCCTAGAGTTAATGCAAACCATAACAATACATAGCTCTACACCTCTCCATTACACTAAACATAACTATAAATCTAATGGTAACCCTAACCCGATTCCTAAACCTAACTCATCCATTACCCTAAATCTTAACTAAAACCTAAACTAAACTTTATCCATTACTCTAATCCAAAACCTAATCTTAATGCTAATTCGAGCCTTAACCCTAAACTTTTAGCTAAACCAAATGCTAACTCTGACCCTCATCCTGACCCTAATAATAACCCTAGCCCTAAAGCTGACCTTTAACCTAAACTTGACTCTTACACTAGACCTAGGTGAGGTTCCTTGCTAGGATGTGCCCTAAGTTTTGTATTAGGGTTAGGGCTAGATTAGAGTTAGGGCTAATGTCAGGTCTAGGGTATGGTTATGAATAGATTTAGGGTTAGGTTTATGGCTAGGTCTATTGAAAGTTTAGGTTTCTTGTTATGGTTAGGTTTAGAAGTATCTGTATTATTAGAGTCAGGGTCAAGTTTAGGGTTGGGGTTAGATTAAGGTTTAGTTTTAGGGGTCAAATTAGTCTTACATTTAGGGATTGGGTAAGGACACAGATTTAGAGTTCAGGTTACGTTTAGGTTAATAGGATTAAGGCTAGTGCTAGGATTAGGTTTCCGCCTAAGGTTAGCATAAGGATTATAGTTATCATAGGGTAATAAATAGGGTTAAAGCTAGGGTTACAGCTACGTTGATGGTTAGGATTAGGTCTAGGGTTAGGCTTAGGGTTATAGTTAGGGCTAGGGTTATTGTTAAGGTTAGCTTCAGGGTTTAATCCTAAGGTAGGGCTTGGATTAGGGATAGGTTTTGTGATAGGTTAGAGCTATGGCTAATGTAAGAACTAGTGTAATGATTAAGACTAGTTTTATGGTTAATGTTAGGGCTAGATGTAGTTTCAGGGTTAGTTTTAGGGTTAGGGTGAAATTTAGAGCTAGGGTTAATATTAGTGTCAAGGACAGTGTTCAGGTATGGTAATGGTTAGGGTTATAGGCAGAATTAGGACTAGGGTTAGGTCTAGAGGTAGGGTTAGAGTTTGGGTTAGATTAAGGGTTATTGTTAAGGCTAGGTCTATTTTGTCTTTAGGTCTAGAGCTATAGTTATGGCTAGATTTAGGATTAGGTTTAGGACTAGGGCTAGTATTAGTGTTAGGTGTAGATATAAGGTTACCAGTAGGGCTAATGTTAGGGTTCGGTTTAGGGATAGGTTTAGATTTAGAGCTAAGATTAGTGTTAGGTCAGAATAATGGTCAGGTATTGGGTTAGGGTTCGGGTTATGGTTAGATGAAGAATGAAGTCTAGAGTTGGGACTAGTTATAGAGTTAGGTTTTGATTAGGCTAAGGATCACTGCTAAGAATATGGTTAGCATTAGGGTGAGGGTTTGGGTTAGGGTAAGCAATAGGGTTAGAGCTAAATTTAGGACTAGGTTTAGAATTAGGTTTATGGTTAAAGCTCAAGTTAGAACTTGGATTAGGGATAATTTTGTATTAGGTTTAGGGCTAGAGTTATGGATATGGCTATTATATGAAATAGGGTTAGGATTAAGATGAGTTTTAGGGTTAACTTTAGGGCTAGGCTTAGTGTTAGGGTTAGGTTTAAGTTTAGGGTGATGTTTAGAGCTAGGTTTAGTGTTTGGATATGAGTCAGGGTCATGGTTAGGTTTAGGGTTAAGGTTAGGTTTCAAATTAGAGCTAGGGTTAGGGCTGGTGTAGGGTTAGGGTTTGGCCTAGGGTAAGGGTTAGTGTTAGGAGTATGGCTCAGTTTTCTTTTAGGGCTAGGGCTAAGGTTAGGGCTAATTTTAGGAATAGCATTAGGGTTAGAGCTATTTTCAGGTTTAGGCTGAGGCCTTAGGTTACGGTTAGTTTTAAAGATAGGTTAGTGCTAGGGCTAAGGATTATGACTAGGGTTAGCGCTTGGGTTAGGGTTATAGTAAGGTATAGGATTAGAATAAGGATAGGTCTTGTGTGAGAATTATAGTTAATCTTAATTCTATGGTAGTAGTTAGGGTTAGAAATAGGGCTATATTAGGGCTAGGATTAGGGCTAAGTTTAATATTAGGGTTAGGGCTAGTGTTAGGGTTATGAATAGAGCTACGGCTAGGGTCAGGGTTAGTGTAATGTTTAGGGTTTAAGCTACGGTTAGGGCTAGGGGGAGTTTTAGGTTTAGTGGTAGTTCTAGGTTAGGGTTATGGTTATGATTAGGGTTAGGACTAGGGTTTTCATTAGGGTTAGGGCTAGTTTTAGAGTAAGGTATGGGATTAGATGTAAGATTAGTTTTAGGGTTAAGTTTAGGTTATGGGTAAATTTAGGTTCAGGGATAGGTTTAGTTTTTTATTTATGCTATGGTTTAGGGTTAAGTTTATGGCAAGGGTTAGGTTTAGGGTTAAGTCGAGGGTTAGGTTTAAGATTCGGGTTATGGATAGGGTTAGGTTTAGGGTTAGGGTTATTATCAAGGTGAGGGTTAGGGTTAGGGTTAGGGTAACGTTAGGTTTAGAGCTAGGGTTAGTACAAGGGTTAAGTTTAGGATTAGGGCTACAGTTAGGTTTATGTTTATGAATAGGCCTAGGGTTTTGTTTAGGCTAAGGGTTAGGCTTTGAGCTAGGGTTAGATCTAAGGCGAGGGTTAGGGTTAGGGCTACATTTAGGATTATGGTTGCTTTTAGCGTAGGATTAGGTCTCAGAATAGTGCTAGGGTTTTGTTAGGTTTAGGCCCATGGTTAAGGCTATATGTAATGTAAGATCTAGGGTTCTGTTTAGAGCTAGTTTTAGGGTTAGGGTTATGGCTATGTCTAGTGTTAGTTTTAGGTTTTGGGTTAGGTTCAGGCTTAGAGCTAGGTTTAGTGTTAGTGTTAAGGTCAGTATTCAGGTTAGAGTTAGGTTTAGGGTGAAAGCCAGAATTAGGACTAGGTTTAGGTCTAGGGATAGGGTTAGTGTTTGCTTTAGGTTAAGGATTTTGTTAGGGCTAAGGCTCAGGGTTTTTTTTTTTTTTTTAGGTCTAGGTCTAGAATTAAGGCTCTATTGAGGATTAGGCTTAGGTCTAGGGCTAGTGTTAGGCTTAGGTTTAGGTATAAGGTTACTGGTAGAGCTAGTTTTATGGTCTGGTTTAAGGTTAGGATCAGATTTAGACTGAGGGTTTGTATTAGGGTAATGATTCGAGTTAGGTTTAGAGCTAGAATGAGGGCTAGGTTTAGGATTAGTAATAGTGTTAGGGTTTGGATTAGGCTATGGATTAGGATTAGGACTAAGGTTAGCATTATATATAGGGATTAGCTTAGGGTAAGTGATAGAGTTAGAGCTAGGGTTAGGGCTAGGATTAGGGGTAGGGTTAGAGCTAGGGCTAGGTTTAGGTTTATGTTTACATCTAGGGTTACGACTCAGATTTGGGGTAGTTTTTCTGTTAGGTTTAAAGAGTATCAAAGAAATCTGAATAAATAATTTGGGGAGGCAGTTCAGTACATGTATTCTTCCCTGTTATATCAAACAGTACTTTCGAATAAAGATGTTTTTGCATGCTTCAGCTTTGGGAAACGTTCACAAAGAAGAAACCAGAGTGCCCACATAGAACTGATTGAATGTATGCAGTTTTAAGCAGCGAACACCAATACTGTTTGATTTCAAGTTCCATTTTCATTTACCCATATAGGTAAAATGAAGGAAAACTTAAAATACAAACTGTTCCTGACAGTAACTATTGAAGGGATAAGGCCCCAAACTGGGGAAAATAATAAGGCAAGGTAATAGAAAAATTATGCCAAGTATCAAATGAATTTGAACAAAACTCACTCTAAAACTGTATCTAACCCAACCCTAAACTAATTCTAACCTTCTTAGAGTACCTATGATCATAGAAGTCCCAAACTTTGGGAGCTTAAAGGCACAACTTAACAGATAAATCTTTTGCAGTATCAAAGAAATTTGAAGAAAATTGGGGGAGGTATTTTAGTACATTCATATTTTCCTGTTTTTTTTTTTCCTTAAAGTGCTCTTGGATAAATTGTTTTTCATGCTTCAGCTTAAGGTACTTTCACAAAGAAAAACCAAAGAGTGCCCACAGAGGGCTGATTGAGTGTGTGAAATTTCATGCAGATAGCACCAACACTGTTTGATTTCCAGCTCCATTGCATTCACACCTATAGGCACTAATAAAGTGAAACCTAAAAATTCAAACTGTCCCTGACACTGAACCATTAATCCTTGAAGGCCCAAACGTGGGGAGCCTACTAAGGCTAGGTCAATGAAGAATCCTGTACAGTATCAAATTAATCCAACCAAAAAAATTTGAAGCTCTTTCATTACATGTGTATTCTGTTTTCTCCTAATGCACCCAGAGATAAAGCTGTTACTTTTTACTTCATCTTAGGGCTACTTCCATGGAAAACACCAGATTATGCTCAATGAAAATTGATGGATTGTGTGAAGATTCAAGCAGCTAGCCCAAACCCTGTTTGATTTCCAGCTTTTTTACATTTACCCCTACATGTAAAAAAGAAGAGAAACCTGAAAATTGAAACTCTTCCTGAAAGAAAACCCTTTATGTAGGAGGCCCAAACATTTGGAGTATAGTCAAAATAAAAAAAGATGAATCCTGCACAGTATCATAGAAATTTGAAAAGCAATGTAACTCTTCTCTTAACACCAGGTCTAATCCTAGTCCTAACACTAACCCTAACACTAACTTTAACCTGTTAAAGTCCCTTTGATCCTAGAAGTCCCACACTTGGATGGCCAAGTTGGGTAAGTGAGCAGATGAATCTTTCACAATATCAAAGAAGTCTGACCAAATAATTGGGGAGGTAGTTCAGTACATGCATATTTCCCTGATTTCTCCTAAAGTGCTCTCACATAAAGTTGATTTGCATGCTTCAGCTTAGGGCTACTTTTACAAGGAATAAATCAGAGAATGCCCATAGAAAACTGACAGAGTGTGTGAGCATTGAAGTAGCTAGCACCAACCCTGTTGGATTTCCAGCTCCATTTCCAATTACATGCATAGGTCAAAATGAAATGAAAACTTAAAATACAAACTGTTCAGGAGAGCAAACCCTTGACCTAAGAGGTCCAAACCTAAAGAATATAGTAAGGCTAGGTAAACGTTGAATCCTGCTCAGTATCAAAGAAATTTGAACAAAACTACATCTAACGAAATATTAGCTGTAAATCTCGCCCTAAAGTAATACACAATCTAACCTAACCTGTTTAGGAAACCATTGATCAGAGTAATCCCCAAATAAAGGAGCCCAGTGTGGCAAGCTAACAGATGAATCCTGTGCAGTATCAAATAAATCTGACCAAATAACTGGGGGAGGTATTTCAGTACGTGCATATTTCCCTGTTTTCTCCTAATGTGCTCTTGGATAAATTATTTTTTAATGCTTCAGTTTAAGGTACTTGCAAAAGGAACAACCAGAGAGTACCCACAGAGAGCTGATTGAGTGTGTGAAGTTTCAAGCAGCTAGTACTAACTCTGCTTGATTTCCAGTTCCATTTTCATTCACGACTATAGGCCATAATAAAGTGAAATCTAAAAATTCAAACTGTTCCTGACAGTGAACTGGCAAACCTTGAAAACTCAAACTTGGGGATCATACTAAGACTAGGAAAAGGATGAATCCTGTACAGTATCAAAGTAATCCATGCAAAAAAAAAAAATTGAAGCTTGCTCCTAAAGTGCTCACAGATAAAGCTGTTTCTTTCTAATTAAGCTTTGGACTACTCCCACAAGAAACAAAAGGAGAGCATGTGCCCTGAGAACTGGTTGAGTGTGTGAAGTTTCAAGCAGGTAATACAAACCCTGTTTGAGTCCAGCTCCATTTCCATTCACCCTTATAGGGCAAAATGAGGTGAAAGATGAAAATTAAAACTACTCCTGAGAGCAAACCCTTTTAATGGAGGCCCAAATATGGGGAGCATACTAAGAGTAGAAAAAAGATAAATCCTGCCCAGTATTCATAAAGTTGAAAAAAACTAACACTAACCCTAACACTAGTTCTAACCCTAACTCTAACCATAACACTAAGCCTAACCGGTTAAGAGAACCTTTGATCATAAAATTTTAAACTTGGGGAGACTAGTGTGACAAGCTTACATATGAATCCTGCACAGTATCAAAGAAATCTGACCAAATATTTGGGGGAGGTATTTCAGTACATGCATATTGCCCTGTTTTCTCCTAAAGTGCTCTTGGATAAACTTGTTTTGCATGCTTCAGCTTATCGCTACTTTTATAAGGAAGAAACCAGAGAGTGCCCACAGACAACTGATTGAGTATGTGAAGTTACAACCAGCTAGCACCAACCCTCTGATTTCCAGCTTCATTCTCATTTACCTATATATGTCAAAATGAAGTGAGACATTAACAGCAAACTATTTCCAACAGTGAACCATTGAACCGAGAAGGCCCCAAACTGGGGCCCATAGTGAGGCTAGGTAAAAGATAAATCTTCCCAGTATCATAGAAATTTGAAGAAAACAAACACTAACCCTAACACTATCTCTAAAGCTAGCCCTAACCCTAAACCTAACACTAACACTTACCTGTTTAGAGAACCATTGATCCTAGAAGTGCCAACCTTGGGGAGCCTAGGGGAGCAAGCTAAATGATGAATAGTGTGTAGTATCAAAGAAATCTGATCAAAATCTTGGGAGACTTAACTAGAGAGTGCCCACTGAGAACTAATTGTGTGAAGTTTCAAACACCTCTGGTGAACCCTATTTGATTTCCAGCTCAATTTTCATTCACATCAATAAGCCATAATGAAGGGAAACCCAAAATACAAAGTGTTCCTGACAGTAAACCATTGAACCGACAAGGCCCAAACCTGTGGAGCATAGTAAGGCTAAGTAAAAGATGAATCCTTCCCAGTACCATAGAAATTTGAAGAAATCTAGGGCCGCATGGGTGCTCTCAGCGCAGATGGAGGCTGGGCTGTGCAGTTTCTCTGGGCACTGACAGCACTCAGAGCCACACAGGCGCTCTCTGCACACACGGAAGGCAGCACAGAACACGGAGACTTTGCTTGAGAATCACCAGAACGAGCTGTGGACACAGCACAAGGTCACTCCAGAACCACCCACCTCTCCAAACACCATACATGGGTAATAGATGGAATCCATCTTGCAAAACCTTACTCGCCATCTATCACTGGGTGTGGCTACCAGCTGGGTTCTGCAGCTTATCAGGTACCAGGTTTCCAACTCCCCTACCTCCAGCTGTGATAACTCAAGATTTTTCACACAAGCTTTTGGGGGGTGTAGCTATCAATGAGGAACAGCAACTGTACAGGTACCTGGTTTCCAATTCAGAGACTAAGTGTAGGGAGGCTCCAGGTAGAAGCTCAAGCCCTCTCACCCTGGCTACCTCCTCCACCCTGAACAAAGAGACTCAAGCTAGGAATAGAAAACTCCACCTAATGTAAGAAAAGAAAACAGAGATCTGAGAGCCTTTTTTTTCTTACTTTTCTTTTCTTGATCTTCTCATTCTTTCTCCTCTACCCTTCCCCCTCTTGTCCTCACAACCTCAACATATATGAAACCAAGAACTCTCCATGAAATTGGACTTTAAGAACTGAATCACTAGAATTCTATAATTTAGAGGAATTGCATAGGCCCCATCTCACCACCTCTTTATTTGCTCTTATTTTCTTTCTCCCTCTCTTTCTATCTCTCCTTATTATTTTTCTTCTTTTTTCTTTCTCCCTCTATCCTACTTTCAGCCTCCTAACTTTTACTATTTATACATTGGGTAATTTTATGAATACAGATGAGCAGTTTGAATTTATACCTTCTTCCATGAATCCCCCGTCTAGTCATTAGAGTTCTCCTCCAAAGTTGCTAAGTTAGATTAATCACATACCCTCATTCCTTTCCCCCTTAACATAGAATCCTACCCCTGATCCTTAGTTCTCTATACACCACCGGAAATGATATGCCTTTTATGAAACTAATGACTATATTCTAAATAATAATTGAAGCCAACACCTGTAGACACAGAGTCTAAATATAAATGTATTTATAATTGTTAGGTTTAGGCTTCGGGTTAAGGTTAGATTTAGAGTTAGGTTTTGATCTATGGTTAGGGCTACGGCTAAGGATAGGGCAAGGGTTAAGACTAATGTTTGGGTTAGGTGTAGGATTATGGTAAGGGGTAGGGTTAGAACTAGTGATAGGGCTAGTATGAGAGTTAGAGTTAGTCTTAGAGCTAGGATTAGGGTTAGGGTTAGGGTTAGGGATAGGGCTAAATTAGGGCTAGTGTTAGTGTTAGGTTTAGGCCTTGGGTTAGGGTTGGAGTTAGAATTACATTTAGGGTAAGTTATTGGGTTATAGCTAGTTTGAGAACTAGGGCAAGGGTTAGTATTAGGGTTAGGGCTAGGGTTAGGTTTATGGTTATGATTAAAGCTAGGTTTAGGGCCAGGATGAGGGTTAATGTTTGTGTTAGGATTAGGGCTAGTATTAGGGCTAGGGCTAATGTCAGGTCTAGTGTTACAGTTAGGGATAGATTTAGTGTTAGGTGTATACTAAGGGTCAGATTTAGAACTAGGGTTATTATTAGGGTCAGGATCAAGTTGAGGGTTTGGGTTAGGTTAAGGTTTATGTTTAGGGCTTGAATTAACATTAGGGATTCGGGTTAAGGTAATGAAAGAATTAGGTTTAGGGTTTAGGTGTGGTTTAGTGTAATGGATAAGGTTATGGTTAGGCCTAGGGTTAGCATCAGTGTTATCATTAGGGTAATGGATAGGGTTAGAAATAAGTTTAGGGGTAGGATTATGTATAGGTTTAGGGCTTTGGTTTGTGTTAGTTTAGGGTGTAGGTGTGGTTTAGTGTAATAGATAGGATTAGGGTTAGGCCTAGGTTTAGTATAATGAGTTATCATTAGGGTAATGGATAGGGTTAGACCTAAGATTAGGGTACGGTTACGTATTGGATAAGGGCTTTTCTTGGGTTAGTGTTACATCTACGTTTAGGGTTAAAGCTAGGTTTAGTGCCTGAGGATGTGGCTCAAGAAGTAGCGTGCTCGCCTGCCATGTGCAGGGCACTGGGTTTGATTCTCAGCACCACATACCAATAAAGTAAAGATGTTGTGTCCACCGAAAATTAAAAAAAAATACATATTAAAAAAACTAGGTTTAGGACTTGGATTGAGCCTAGGTTTTGTGTTAGGTTGGGGCTAGGGTTAAGGCTACGGCTAATGTACAAAGCAGCATTATGATTAGAGCTAGTGGTAGGGTCAAGGATAGGGCTATGTCAAGTGTTAGGTTTAAATTTGCAGTTATAATGATGTTTAGAGCTAGGTTTAATGTTAGGGTCAGAGTCAGAGTCCAGATTAGTTTTCAGGTCAGGGTTAGGACTAGAATTAGAGATAGTATTAGGGCTAGGTGTAGGATTATGTTTATGATTCGGTTTTGTTTTAGGGCTAGGGGTAGAGTTAGGGCTAGTTTTAGAATTAGCACTAGTGTTAGTGTGAGGTTTAGTCTTAGGTTTAGGCTTATATTTAGAGTTAGGTTTAGATCTAGGCTTTGAGCTAGGGGTAAGGATAGGGCTAGGATTAGGGCTAAGTTTAGGGCTAGATATTGTCTGATGGTAAGGGATAGGGTTAGAAATAGGTATAAGGCTAGGGCGAGAGTTTGAGTTAGTCGTAGGACTAGGGTTAGGGTTGGGTTAGGGTTAGGGCTAAATTAGGGCTGGGATTAAGAACACGGTTAGTGTTAGGGTTAGGCCTTGGTTGAGGGCTAAGCTTAGTGTTAAGGTTAGGGTTAGTGTTAGGGTTAGGTTTAGGTTAAGGGATGGGATTACAGCTACTTTTAGCACCAGGGTGAGGATTAGAGTTAGGGTTTGGTTATGGTTACATTTATGATTAAGACGAGGTTTATAGGTAGAATGTGGGCTAAGGTTTTTAGTAGGATTAGGGCCAGGATTAGAGCGAGGGCTAATGTCAGGTCTAGGGTTACAGTTAGGGTGCGTTTTAGGGTTAGGTTTATAGCTAGGTCTATTTTAATGGTCAGGTTTCTTGTTAGGGTCAGGTTTAGAGCTATGGGTATTATTGGGGTAAGGGTCAGGATAGGGTTTTTATTAGATTAAGGTTTAGGGTTAAGGCTCAAGTTATCATTATGTTTATGAATAGGTTAATGATAGTTTTAAGTTTAGAGTTGAGGTTAGGTGTAGGGCAATGAATAGGGTTAGGGTTAAGTATAAGATTAGGGTTCAGTCTATGGTTAGCATAAGGGTTAGGGTTATCATTAGGGTAATGTGGTAGGGCTAGTGTTATGCTTACAATTAGGTGTAGGGTTAGGCCTGGGTTTAGGTTTAGGGCTAAGTTTAGGGTTATGGTTAGCTTTAGTGTTAAAGTTAGGGTAGGGCTTATGTTAGGGCTAGATATTGCAATAGGTTAAGGCTATGGCAAATGTAAGAACTTTTTTATTATTAGGGCTAAGTTTAGAGTTAAATATAGAGCTAAGTATAGTTTTATGGTTAGGTTTAGGGATAGGGTGATGTTTAGAGATAGGGTTAGTGTTAATATCAGTGTCAGTTTTCAGTTTAGGGTATGGTTAATGGTAAAGCCAGAATTAGGACTAGGTTTAAAACTAGTGGAAGTGTTAGTTTTTGGCTTTAGGCTAAGGGTTATTATTAGGGCTAGAGCTAAGTTTTTTTTTTTTAGCTCTAGGGCTAGAGTTATGGATAGTTTAGGATTAGGTTTAGGTCTAGGGCTAGTGTTAGGGTTAAGTTTAGGTATAAGGTTACCAAGAGGACTAATGTTAGGGTTTGATTTAGGGTTATGTTCAGGTTTAGACCTATGATTAGTGTTAGGTTCAGAATAAGGGTCAGAGTTATGGTTAGGGTTTGGGTTATGGTTAGAGCTAGAATGAGGGCTAGGGTTAGGACAACTAATAGGGTTAGGGTTTTGGTTAGGTTGAGGAATAGAATAAGGATTAGGATTAGAATTAGCATTAGGTTTAGGGTTTGGCATAGGGTAAGGGATAGGGTTAGAGCTAGGGTTAGGCTCAGATTAGGGCTAGTTTTGTGTTAGGGTTATGGCTAGGGTTAGAGCAATGGCTAATGTAAGAACTATGGTTTATAAGGTTAGTTTTAGGGTTATGGTTAGGGGTTAAATCTCTAGTGTTAGGATTATGTTTAAGGGTAGGATGAAATATAGAGCTAGTGTTAGTGTTAGGTTAATAGTCAGGGTCAGGTTTAGTTTTAGGGTTAGGGTTAGGACTCGAATTAAGGCTAGGATTACTGTAAGTGTTCGGTTTAAGGTTAGGGTGGTGTTTAGAACTAAGGTGAGTGTTAGGATATGAGTCAGAGTTAGGGATAGTATTAACGTTAAGTTTAAGACTCCAATTAGGCTAGGGTAAGGTCTAGGTGTAGTGTTAAGGTTTGGTTTAAGTTAAGGTTTAGGGTTAGGGCTCTTGCTCGGTTTTGTTTTACTGCAAGGGTTAGTGTTATTGCTAGGTTTATGATTAGCATTCGGGCTAGGGCCAGTGTTAATGTTAGGCTTAGGTTTAGGGTTAGGGTTAGATTTAGAGTTAAGGTTAGATCTAGGGTTAGGACTAGGAATAAGGATTTGGTAATGGTTATGTCTAGGTTTAGGGCTAGGTTTAGTATTACAGTAATGGATAGTGTTAGAAGAAGGGACAGGGCTACTGTGAGAGTTAGAGTTAGTCTTAGGGCTAGGGTTAGGGTTTGGGTTAGGGATAGGGTTAAATTAGGGCTTGGATTAGTGTTTACCTTAGGCCTAGAGTTAGGGTTAGGGTTAGGTTTAAGTTTAGGATAAGGAATGACATTATAGCTAGGCTTAGAGATAAGGTGAAGGTTAGAATTAGGGTTAGGGCTATGGTTAGGTTAGGGTTAGGGTAATGATTAAGGCTAGGATGAGGGCTATGCTTTATTTTAGTGTTAGGGCTAGGATTAGGCCTAGGGCTAATATCAGATCTAGGGTTATGGTTAAAGATACTTTTAGGGTTAGGTTTATGACTACCTATAATGAAAGGGTTAGGTTTAGCTTTGGGGTCAGGTTTAGATCTAGGGTCAAGGTCTGGGTTAGAAGTTTGGGATAGGATAAGGTTTAAAGTTAGGGCTAGAATTAGCATCATGGTTAGTGTTAGTGTAATTATAATATGAGGTTCAGGGTTTAGGTTTGGTTTAGAATAATGCATATGTTTAGGATTAGGGATAGGGTTAGGTTTAGGCCTAGAGTTATGGTTATTGCAATGGATAGGTTTAGAGATATGTTTAGGGCTAGGGTAATGGTTTTGATTAGGGTTAGCATTAGGATTAGGTTTAGGGTTAAAGCTCGGGTTAGGTCTTGGATTAGGGCTAGGTTTTGGGTTAAGTTAGTGCTAAGGTTAGGGGTAAGGCAAATGTTAGTATCAGGGTTACAATTAGGGTTAAATTTAGGTTTAGGGTTAGTGGTAGGTCTAGTGTTAGGTTTAGGGTTAGGGTTAGGGTGATGTTTAGACTAGGGTTAGTATTATGGTCAACTCAGGGTCAGTGTCAGTTCTAGCTTTCAGCTTAAAACTAGAATTAGAGCTAAGGTTATGTTTAGAGTTAAGGGTTTGTTTAGGTTAAGGGTTAGAGTTAGAGCTATGGCTCAGTTTTGTTTTAGGGCTAGGGTTAAAGTTAGATTTAGAATTATGGTGAGGGTTAGGCTTAGGGTTAGGGTTTGATTTAGAGTTAAAATTAGATCTAGGTTAGGGCTAGAGCTAATGATAGGGTTAGGCTTAGGGTTAGGGTTTGATTTAGAGTTAAAATTAAATCTAGGTTAGGGCTAGAGCTAATGATAGGGCTAGGGTTAGGGCTGGGTTTAGGGCTAGAATTAGGGTTCCTGCAAGTGATAGGGTTAGAACTAGGGATGGGGCAAGGGTGAGAGTTAGTCGTAGGGCTAGGGTTTGAGCTAGGGTTATGAATAGGTCTAAATTAATGCTAAGATTAGGGCTAGGGTTAGTTCCTGGGTTAGGCCTAAAGTTAGGTTTAGGGTTAGGATTAAGGCTAGGTTTAGGGCTGGGGTTTGTGTTAGGTTTAGGGCTAGGATTAAGGCTATGGCTAATGTCAGGTGTAAGCTTATGTTTGGGGATAGTTTTAGGATTATTGTTTATGGCTAGGTCTAGTGTAAGGGTTATGTTTAGTATAAAAGTCATCCTTAGAGCTAGGAGATTTATTAGGGTCAGGGTCAGTGTTAGAGTTTGTTTGAGGTTAGCTTTTAGGGTTAGCGCTTGAATTAGCACTAGGTTGTGGGTTAGGGTAATGATAGGGTTTTGTTTAGAGTTAGCATTAGGTTTAGGGTAATTGATAGGATTAGGGTTAGCAATAGGTTTAAGGTTAGGCCTAGGGTTCACATTAAGGTAAGGGTTATGGTTAGTATAATGGATAGGATTAGAGTTACATTTAGGGCTAGTTTTATGGTTAAGAAGAGGTCTTGAATTAGGGTTAGGGTTAAGGTTAAAACTAGGGTTAGGCTTAGGTTTATGTTTAGCATGAGGGGTTGGTTTTGATCTGTGGTTAGGGCTAGGGTGAGGGTTAGGTTTAGGGTTACTTCTAGAGAAAAGATTATAGTACTCATAGGGTTAGGTTTAGGATTAGGGCTAGGGACATCATTAGGGATAGGGTTAGGTTTAGGGTAATGTACATGATTAGATGTAGATTTCTGGCTATGTTTAAAGTTAGACTGAGGTTTATGCTTATAGTTAGGGCTATGGTTATGTTTAGGTTTATAGTAAGGGTTAGGGTTTGAGCTAGGGTTAGGTCTATGGCAAGTGTGAGATTTAAGGTTAGGTCTAGGTTTAGTTTCCAGTTAGTCTTAAGTTTAGCATTAAGCCTAGGATTATCAATAAGGTTAGGTTTAGGTTTAGAGTAATGAGTAGGTTTAGAGCTAGGTGTAAGGCTAGGGTTAAGTTTAGAATTAGGGATAGGGTTAGGGTTAGATTGAGGGATAGGTTTAGGTTTATGTTTAGAGAAATGTATAGGCTTTGATCTAGGATTAGGACTAAGGCGAGGGTTAGGTTAGGGTTACTTCTAGGGTTAGGGTTAAGGTTAGGTTTATGCTTAAGGCTTGATTTAGGCCTAGGACTAGCTCTAACTTTTGTGTTACGTTTAGGGCTAGGGTTAGGGCTATGGGTAATGTAAGAGATAGGGTTATGTTCAGGGCTAGCTGTAGGGTTAGGGTTATGGCTAGGTCTAGTGTTCAGTTGAGATAAGCGCTAGGGTTACTCTTAGTGTTTGGTTTAAGGTGAGGGCTGTGTTTATAGCTAGGGCGACTTTTAGGATATCAGTCAGGTCAGGGTGTGCTTTAAGGTTAGGGTTATGACTTGAATTAGGGCTAGGGTTAAGGTTAGGGTTTGGTTTAATTTTAGCGTGGTCTTTAGAGCTAGGGTCAGTGTTAGGATATGAGTCAGGGTCAGGGTAAGTTTTAAGGTTAGTGTTAGGACTTGAATTAGGGCTAGAATTTTCTCTAGGTATAGTGTTTCGTTTTGGTTTAAGTTAAAGTTTAGTGTTAGGGCTGTTGCTCAGTTTTGTTTTAGGCTTTGGGCTAGTTATAATATTAGCATTATGGTTAGGGCTAGTGTTAGTGTTAGGCTTAGGGTTAGATTTGGATTTAGCTTTAGATCTAGGATTAGGGCTAGGTCTAACTATTGGGCAAGGGTTAGGGCTAGGGTTATGGTCACAGTACAGATAGGGTTAGGATTAGGGCTAAGGTTAGGGTGAGAGTTAGAGTTAGTCTTAGGGCTAGGGTTTTGGTTAGTTTTATGGATAGGGCTAAGTTAGGGCTGGAATTAGGGCTAGGGTTAGTGTTCAGCTTTGGCCTAGTGTTAGGGATAGGATTATAGTTAATTTTAGGATGTGTTATGGTGTTATAGCTAGGTTTACAGGCAGGGTGAGGGTTAGAACTAGGGTTAGGGCTAGGGTTAGGGTTAGGGTTATGATTAAGGCTAGGTTAAGGGCTAGGATGAGGGCTAGGGTTTGTTGTAGGTTTAGATCTAGAATTAGGGCTAGGGATAATGTCAGGTCTAGTGTTACAGTTTGGAGTATATTTAGGGTTAGGTTTGTGTCTATGCCTAGTGTAAGGGTTAGGCTTTGGGTAAGGGTCAGGTTTAGAGCTAGGTGTATTTTTAGGGTCAGGATCAGTGTTAGGGGTTTTTTTATGTTAAGTTTTAGGGATAGGGCTCAAATGAGCATTAGGGTTAGTGTTAGAGTTATGGTAATTGATTGGGTTAGGTTTAGGTTTCAGGGTAGGTTTAGGGTTTGGAGAGCATTAGGGTTAGCAAAAGGGTTAGGGTTATGCCTAGGGTTAGCATTAGGATTAGGGTTATCATAAGGATAATATATAGGGTTAGATCTATGGTTAGGGCTAGGGTTAGGTTAGGATTAGTGCTAGAGTTAGGTTAGGTTTTGGGTTAGAGCTATTAATCCTAGCTTAGAGTTAGGGTTAGGTTTATATTTAGGGTAAAGTTTAGGTTTTTGAGCTAGGGTTGGGTCTAGAACAAGGGTTAGGTTTAGTGTTATGGTCAGGGTTAGGTTTATGGTTAGGGCTAGGGTTTTCATTAGGGTTAGGATTAGGTTTAGGGTAATGGATTGGATTATATGTAAGGTTAGCTTTATTGTTAATGTTAGGTTTAGGTTTAAGTTTAGTTTTAGGGCTAGGTTTACTGTTGATTTTAGGGTCAGAGTTAGGGTTTGAGTTAGGGTTAAGACTATGGCAAGGTTTAGGTTTAGGGTTAGGTCTAGGGTTAGGTTTATGGTTAGGGTTAGGGTTTCAGTTAGGGTTATGGATAGGGTTATCATTAAGGTTAGGTTTAGAGTTAGGGTAATGGCTAAATTTAAAGCTAGTGTTAAGTCTAGGGTTAAGGTTATAATTACGGCTCCGTTTAGGGTTATGGTTAGGGATTGTGCTAGGGTTATGTTTTGTCTAAGGGTTAGGCTTTGAGCTCAGGTTCGGACTAAGGTGAGGATTAGGGTTAGGGTTAGGACTTACGTTAGGGTTATGCTTAGGGTAGGATTAGGCCTCGATTAGGGTTAGGGTTATTTCAGTTTTGTGTTAGGATTAGCCCTAGGGTTAGTGCTATGTGTAATGTAAGTTCTAGGGTTCTGATTAGAGCTAGTTTTAGGGTTAGGCTTAATGCTAGGTCTAGTGTTAGGTTTAAGTTTGGGGTTAAGGTAAGGTTTAGAGCTAGGTTTAATGTTAGTGTCAGGGCCAGTATTCAGGTTAAAGTTAGGGTTAGGGTGAAATCCAGAACAGTACTAGGGTTAGGTCGAGTGGCAGGGTTAGTGTTTGGTTAGGTTAAGGTTTATACATAGGTCTAGCACTAAGTTTTGTTTAGGTCAGGGGCTCGCGTAATAGCTAAATTTAAGATTAGGTTTAAGTATGGGGCTAGTGTTAGGTTTAGGTTTAGGTATAAGTTTACTGGTAGGGCTAGTTTCAGGTTTCGGTTTCTGTTAAGGTCAAATTTAGACCTATAATTAGTGTTAGGGTCAGAATAAGGGTGAAGGTTAGGGTGAGGTTTGGGGTTAGGATTAGATCCAGAATAAGGGCTGGTTTTAGGACTAGTAATAGGGTTATTGTTTGGGTTTGGCTAAGGATTAGGATTAGGACTAGAGTTAGCATTATGAATAGGGTTTGGCTTAGGGTAATGGATAGAATTAATGCTAGGGTTAGGGCTAGGATTAGAGTTATGTTTAGGGCTAGTTTTAGGGTTAGGTTTAGCGTTAAATCTAGTGTTAGGGTTAGGGTTAAGGTTTGGCTAAGGCCAATATAAGAACTAGAGTTATGATTATGGTTAGTTTTAGGGTTATGGTTTCGGCTAGGTCTAGTGTTACCATTAGTTTTAGGGTTAAGGTGATATTTAGAGCTAGGGTTTGTGAATGAGGGTTAGTTTTAGGCCTAGGACTCGAATTAGAGCTTGGGTTATGGCTAGTTATGGGTTAGGGTTTGGTTTAAGTTAAGATTTAGGGTTAGAACAATGGCTATGTTTTATTTTAGGGCTAGAGCTTGGATTAGGGCTAGTTTTAAGATTAGCAATAGAGTTAGAGCTAGTTGTAGAATGAGGTTGTGGCTTAAGATTAGAGTTAGATTTAGAGTTATGGTTAGATCTACGGTTAGAGCTATGGCTAGCGTTAGGGCTCAGGTTAGGGCTATTGTGAGGGTTATGGTAAGGAATAGGGTTTTAAATAGAAAGGGCTAGGGTGTGAGTTAGTGTTAGCCTTAGGGCTAGGGTTAGGGGTAGGGTTAAGGTTAGATTTCAAATAGGGCTAGGATTAGTGCTATGATTAGTGTTAGGGTTAGGCCTATGGTTAGGGCTAGGGTTAGGGTTAGTTTTAGGGGAAGGGATGGGGTTATATAGCTAGGTTCAGTGCTAAGGCGAAAGTTATATTTAGGGATAGGGATAGAGTGAGGATTTCGTTTAGGATTAAGTAGGTTTAGTGCTTGGATGAGGGCTATGGTTTGCATTAGGGTTAGGGCTAGGATTAGGGCTAGGGATAATGTCAGGTCTAGGGTTATGCTTAGGGATAGTGATAGGGATAATTTTATTGCTAGGTCTAGTGTAAGGATTAAGTTTAGTGTAGGGCTCAGGTATAGAGCTAGGTTATTATTAGGGTCAGAGTATGAGTTATGGTTTGGTTTGGGTTAAGGCTTACAGTTAGGGCTCAAAATAACATTAGAGTTAGGGTTGGGGTTAGTGTACTGGATAGAGTTAGATTTACAGTTCAGGTTAGGTTTAGAGTAATATATAGGATTAGTGTTAGGGATAGTGTTAAGGTTAGGCCGAGGGTTAGCATTTGGTTTAAGCTAAACAAGTGAATAGGTTTAGTGCTAGTGTTAGGGCTTTGGAAAAAGTTAGGATTAGGGGTAGGATTTGGGTTACTCCTAGGGTTAGTGTTAGGGTTCAGTTTAGGGTAATTGTTAGGGTTGAGCTAGGTTTAGGGCTAGGGCAAGGGTTAGGTTTAAAATCAGGGTTACAATTAGGGCTAAAGTTAGGGTTAGGATTAGGGTTAGGGCTAGGGTTAGCATTATGGTTCAGGTTATGTTTAAGGTAATGGATAAAGTTAGAGCTAGTATTTGGGCTATGGTTACACTTAGGATTAGGGATAGAGTTAGGGTTAGGTTTAGAGCTAGGGTTATGTTTACAATAAGGGTTAGAGTTTCAGTTAGGGTTAGGGATAGGGCAAGCATTAGGTTTAGAGTTTGTGCTCGGTTTAGGGTTAAGGTTATGCTTAATTCTAGTTTTAGGGCTTGTATTAGGCCTAGGTTTTGTGTGAGGTTAATGCTAGTGTTAGGGCTATGGGTAATGTAAGAGCTAGGGTTATGTTTATGGCTAGTTTTTTGGGTCAGGGTTATAGATATGTCTAGTGTTAGGTTTAAGTTTTGAGAAAGGATAAGGATTAGAGATAGGGTTTGTGTTAGGGTAAGCATCAGTGTTCGGGTTAGCATTGGGTTTATTGTTAGGGATAGAATTAGAACTAGGGTTAGGTCTAGAGCTAGGGTTAGTCTCCGCATTAGGTTAATGGTTATTTTAGGCTAGGGCTAGGTTTTTGTTTAGGACTAGGGCTAGAGTTATGGCTATATTTAGGATTAAGTTTGGGTCTAGTTCTAGTGTTATGGTTAGGTTTAAGTATAGGTTTACTGGTAGGGCTAGTAGTGTTTAGGTCAGGCTTTGAACTAGGGTTGATAGGGTCAACATAAGGGCAAGGGTTGGGCTTAGGCTTCAGGTTAGGTTAGAGATAGAAAGAGGGCTAGAATTAGGACTAGGAATATAGTTAGTGTTTTGGGTAAGCTAAGGATTAGGTTAAAAGTAGGGTAGCATTGGGTGAGCGTTTGTTAGGGTAATGTTTAGGTTCAGAATTAGGGTTAGATTTATTGTTAGGGTTAGTTCTAGGTTTAGGACTATGGTTCGGGTTAGGACAAAGTTTAGGGCTAGTGTTAGGGTTAGGCAATAGATAAGTTTGGTACTAGAAATAGGTCTAGGGCTAGAGTTAGTGTTAGTCTTAGGGCTAGGGTTAGAGTTACGGTTACAGTTAGCAATAAATTAAGGCTAGGATTTGAGCTACGTTTAGTGTTAGGTTTAGGCCTAGGGTTAGGGCTAGGGTTAGTGTTAGTGGTAGTGTTAAGGTTAGGGTTAGGGATAGGGGAAATGATGTGGTTACACCTAGGTTCAGAACTAGGGCAAGTGTTGAAATTAGGGTTTGGGATAGCATTAGTGTTCGGGTTAGGATTAAGGCTAGGTTTACCATTAGGATGAGGGCTCGGGTTTGTCTTAGGTTTAAGGCAAGAATAAGGTAGAGTGCTAATGTCAGGTCTAGGGTTACATTTAGGGATACTTTTAGGGTTAGTTTTATGCCTAGCTCTAGTTTAAAGGTTATGTTTAGGGTAAGGGTCAGTTTAGAGCTAGGTGTGTTATTAGAGTCATGGTCTTGCTCAGAGTTTGGATTAGGTTTTGGTTTATTATTAGGGCTTGAATTAGCATTAGGGTTAGGTTTAGAGTTAGGGTTAGAGTAATAGATAGTGTTAGGTTTAGTGTTCATTTTAGGTTTACGTAAGGATAAGTTTAATATTAGCGAAAGGTTTGTTGTTAGGCCTAAATGGATAGGGTTAGATTTAGGTTTAGGACTAGGGTTAGTGTTAGGTTTAGCATTAACTGTTAGGGTTTGTGCTAGGATTAGGACTATGGCAAATGTTCGGTTTACGGTTAGGTATAGGGTTGGGTTTAAAGTTAGGGTTTGTGAGGGTTTAGTGTTAGGGCTAGGTTAAGTTTACAGTTAGGGTTACAGTATGTTTAGGTTTAGGGTTAGTGTTGTTATGATGTTTATAATTAGGGTTAGGGTAATGTGTGGGGTTAGAGCTATGTTTAGAGCTATGTCTGGGTTAGGCTTATGTTTAGGGTAATGGATAGGTTTAGGTCTAGGATTATTGTTAGGATTAGGGCTAGGGTTAGTTTTAGGTCTAGGGTTAGTGTTAGGGTTAGGTTTAGGGTAAGTGTTAGAGTTTGAGCTTTGGTTAGGGCTAAGTTGGTGGTTAGGTTTAGTATCAGGTCTAGGTTTAGGATTAGGTTTAACTTTAAAGCTAGGGTTATCATTAGGGTTAGGATTATGTTTAGGGTAATGGATAGGGTTAGAGCTAGAGTTAGGGCTAGGATTATGGTTAGGATTAAGTCTAGGGTTAGGGCCAGATTTAGGTTTAGGGTAATGGTTAAGGCTAAGGTTAGGGTTAGGGTTAAAACAAGGTGTAGGGCTCAGTTTAGGGATAGATTTTGCATTAGGTTAAGGCTATGGCTAATGTAAGAACTAGAGTTATGATTAGGGCTACTTTTAGGGTTACAGTTAGGGCTAGTACTAGTTTTAGGTTTATGTATACTTTTAGAGCAATGTTAGAGCTAGGGTTAGTTTAAGGTCAGAGTCGGTCTCAAGGTTAGTTTTAGGGTTAAGTTAGGACTGGAATTAGGGCTAAGGGTAGGGCTAGGTGTAGGGTTAAGTTTTGGTTTAGATAAGTGTTAAAGTTAGAGCTATGGCTTTGTTTTATTTTAGGGATGAACTAGATTAGGTCTAGTTTTCAGATTAGTGTTACTGTTAGAGCTAGTTTTAATGTGAGGCTTAGGCTTCAGTTTAGGGTTCAAGTTAGAGTTATGGTTAGTTTTAGGGTTAGGGCTAGGGCTAGTGTTAGAGCTAAGGTTAGGACAAGAGTCAGGGTTATGTTAAGGAATAGGATTAGATCTAGGAATAGGGCTAGGGCAAGATTTAGAGTTAGTCTTAGGGGTAGTGGTAAGATTAGGGCTAAATTAGGGCTAGGATCAGGTCTAGGATTAGTGCAAGGGTTAAGTCTAGACTTAGAGTTAGAGTTATATTTGGGTGAAGGGATGGGTTTATAGCAAGTTTCAGAACTAGGGTAAGGGATAAAATTAGGGATAAGGCTAGAGTTCTGGTTCAGGTTTGGATCAAGTTTAGGTTTAGGGCTAGGATGAGGGCTAGCGTTTGTGTTAGGGTTATGGCAAGAATTAGGGCTAGGGCTAATATCAGGTCTAGGGTTATGGTTAGGGATAGTTTTGGGGTAAGATTTATGGCTAGGTCTAGTTTAAGAGTTAGGTTTAGTGTGAGGTTCAAGTTGAGCGCTAGGGGTATTATAATAGTCAGAATCAGGTTTTGGGTTTGTGTTAGGTTGAGGTTTAGGGTTATGGCTCAAATTAGCATTAGGTTTGAGTTAGGGCTAGTGTAATGGATAAGGTTAGGTTTAGGCTTCAGGTTTGGTTTAGGGCTCAGGTTAGATTTAGTGTAATTGATAGGGTTAGGGTAAGGCCTACGGTTAGCATTAGGTTTATTGTTATCATTAGGGTAATGGAAAGGGTTAGTGCTAGGGTTTTGTTTAGGGTTAGGGCTAGAGTTAGAGTTAGGGTTAGGGTTAAGGCTAGGGTTAGGTTTAGGGTATGGGTTAGGATTTGAGCTAGGGTTAGTGCTAAGGATAAGGTTAGGCTTAGGATTAGTCTAGGATTAGGATTAGTGTTACCATTACTGTTAAGGATATGGACAGGTTTAGATGTTGGGTTAGGTTTAGGGTTAGGTTTAGGTTTAAGACTAGGTTTAGAGTTGAGTTTAGCATAATTGTTAGAGTTTGAGCTAGGGTTAGGACTGTGGCAAGGGTTAGGTTTATGGTTCATTCTAGGTTTAGGTTTACAGTTAGGGTTAGAATAAGTTTAGGTTTAGGGATAGGGTTATCATGATGTTTATATTTAGGGTTAGGGTAATGGGTGGGGTTTGAGCTTAGGTGAAGTCTAGTTTTAAGTTTAGGATTAGGGCTAGGGTTATAGTTAGGGTTAGGCGTATCATTTTCTTAAGGTTAGGTTAAGGATAATTGTCAGGGACTGAGTAAGTGTTAGGGCTAGGTTGAGGCTTCAGGTTAGAATCAGGGCTAGGGATAGAGTTAGGGTTAGGGTTAGGTTTAGGGCTAGGTTTAGTATTAGGTTTAGGGTTTTGGTTAGGGTAATGGATAGAGTTAGAGCTAGAGATTGGGCTATGGTTATGGTTAGGATTAGAGCTAGGATAGGGTTTAGGTTTGGGGCTAGGGTTATGTTTAGGGTAAGGGCTAGAGTTTTACCTAGTGTTAGTGATAGGGCTAGGTCTAGGATTAGGTTCTGCCTTAGGGCTAGGGACAGAATCATGGTAGGTTTAGGGTTAGGGTTAAGGTTAGGGCTAGGGTTATCATTAGGGTTAGGATAAGGGTTAGGGTAATGGATATGGTTAGATATAGGTTTAGGTTTAGGTTTAGGGTTAGATTTAGTTTTAGGGTTAATGTTAAGGCTACGGTTATGTTTAGGTTTATGGTACGGGTTAAGTTTTGAGCTAGTTATAGGGCTATGGAGAGTGTTAGGTTTAGGGTTTGGTCTATTGTTAGTTTTCAGGTTAGGGATAGGATTATGGTTAGGGTTAAGGCTAGGGTTATCAATACAGTTAGGTATAGGTTTAGAAAAGTTGTAGGTTTAGAGCCAAGTTTAGGTATAGTGTTAAGTTCAGGGTTAGGGCTAGGGCTAGTGTTTAGAGTAAGGTATAGGTCTAAGTTTATATTTATGGTAAGGGTTAGTCTTTGAGTAAGGTTTAAGACTAAGGCTAGGGTTAGGTTTAGAGTTAGGGTTAGGGCTAGGATTAGGGTTAAAGTTACACGTAGGTCTAGATTGAGGCCTAGAATTTGCTCTAGGTTTTGTGTTAGGTTAAGACAGAATTAGGGCTATGGTTAATGTAAGAGCTAGGATTATGATTAGGGCTTGTTGTAGGGTTAGGGTTGTGGCTATGTCTAGTGTTAGGTTTAGGTTTTGGGTTAGGGTCAGGTTTAGAGTTAGGTTTAGTGTTAAATACAGGGTCAGTGTTCAGGTTAGTGTTAGAGCTAAGGTTAAAGCCAGAATTGGGACTAGGTTTATGTCTAGGGGTAGGATTAGTCTTGGCATTAAGTTAACCATTATTGTTAGGGCTAAGGCTAGGTTTTGTTTAGGTTTAGAGTTAGAGTTAAGTCTAAATTTAGGATTAAGTTTAGTTCTAGGGTTACCTTTAGGGTTAGTTAGGGTTTTGCTTAGGGTTAGGGATAGGGTTAGAGCAAGTTTTATGGGTAGTGTTTGGGTTAGGGTTAGGGTTAAAGCTAGGTGTAGGGCTCGGATTAGGGCTCGTTTTTTTGTTAGTGTTGGGGCTATGGTTAGGGCAACAGGTAATGTAAGAACCAGGGTTACAATTAGGGTTAGCTTGGGGATAGGGTTAGGGGTAGTTCTAGTGTTTGTTAGATTTAAGGTTAGGGTGATATTTAGAGCTAGAGTTATTTCTAGAATAGGAGTCAGGGTCAGGGTTAGTTTTAGGGTTTGAGTTAGGACTCAAATTAGAACTAGGTTTACTGTTAGGGTTCAGTTTAAGGTTAGCATCATGTTTAGAGCTAGGGTGAGTATTAGGATATGAGTCAGGTTCAGGGTAAGTTTTAAGGTTAGGGTTAGGAATCAATTAGGGCAAGGATTAGTTTTTGTAGTAGTATATGGTTTGGTTTTAAGTTAAGGTTTAGTGTTAGGTCTATTGCTCGGTTTTGTTTTAGTCCTAGGGTTAGAGTTAGGGCTAGTTTTACAATTAGTATTAGGGTTAGTGCTAGTGTTAGTGTTAGGCTTAGACTTAGAGTTAGGGTTACATTTATAATTATGTTAGATCTAGGATTAAGCTAGGATTAAGGATAGGGCAAGGGTTAGGGCCAGGGTTAGAGTTATGGTAAGGGATAGGTTTCGAACTAGGAATAGGGCTAGTGTGAGAGTTACAGTTAGTGATAGGGCTAAAGTTAGAGTTAGGGTTTATGATAGGGTTAAATTAGGGCTAGGATTAGGACTAGGGTTAGTGTACAGCTTAGTCCTAGTGTTAGGGATAGGGTTAGGTTTAAGTTTAGGATAAAGAGTGGCATTATAGCTAGGTTTAGACATAGGGTAAGGGATAGAGTTAGGGTTAGGGCTAGGGCTGTGGTTAGGGTTATGATTAAGGCCATGATTATGGCTAGGATGAGGGCTAGTGGTTGTATTAGATTCAGGGCTAGAATTAGTTATAGGGCTAATATCAAGTCTCGGATTATGGTTAAAGATAGATATAGGATTAGGCTTATGGCTACATCTAGTGTAAGTGTTAGGTTTAGGGTAAGGGTCAGGTTTAGAGCTCAGGGAATTATTAGGACTAGGATTTGACTTAGGTAAGGATTTAGGTTTATGGCTCAAATTAGCATTAGGGTTAGGGTTAGGGGTATAGTTAGGGTTTGTTTTAAGGTTCAGGTATGGTTTAGGGTAATTGATATGGATAGCGTTCATGATAGGTCTAGGGTTAGGCTTAGGGTTAGCATTAGGGTAAGGGTTATGGTTAGGGTAATTGATAGGGTTAGAGCTTAGATTAGAACTAGAGTTATGGTTAATAATATGCCTTGAGTTAGGGTTAGAGTTAGTGTTAGAACTAGGGTTAGGGTTTGGTTTAGGGTTATATTTAGCATAAAGTTTAGGTTTTGAGCTAGGGTTAGGGCTAGGTTTAGGGATAGGTCTAGGGATAGGATTATGGTAGGTTTAGGTATAGGGTTAGAGTTAGTGCTAGGTTTATCATTAACATGAGGGTTAGGGTTAAGGTATCGGATAGGTTTAGGTTAGGTTTAGATTTTTTTAGAGTTAGAATTAGTGATAGTTTTAGAATTAGAGCTATGGTTATGTTTAGGTTTATGATTTGATCTAGAGTTATGGCTATGCTGAGTTTAATTTTATGGTTATGTCTATGGTTAGTTATCTGGTTAGGGTTAGGGATAACATTAGGGTTCGGGCTAGGATTATCAGTAAGTTTAGGTTTAGGGGTAGGGTAATGGGTAGGTTTTGAGCTAGGTTTAGATCTAGGTTATGTTTAGGATTTGGGCTATGGTTAGTGTGAGGGTTAGGTATAGGTCTAGGCTTATGTTTAGGATAAGGATTAGGCTTTTAGCTACCTTAGGACTAAGGTGAGGGCTAAGGTTAGGTATAGGGCTAGTATTAGGGTTAGGGTTATGTTAGGGCTAGGTTTAGGCCTAAAATTACCTCTATGTTTAGAGTTAGGTTTAGGCCTAAGGTTAGGGCTATGGGTAATGTAACATCTAGAGTTATTAGGGCTAGTTTTAGGGTTAGGGTTAGGGTTATGGCTGGGTCTAGAATTAGGTTTAGGTTTTGGTTAGGTTCAGGTTTAGAGGTAGGTTTAGTGTGAAAGCCAGGGTCAGTTTTTGGGTTAGAGTTAAAGTTAGGGTTAAAGCCAGAATTAGGACTAGGTTTAGGTCTAGGGGTAGAGTTAGTGTTTGGGTTAGGTAAAGGTTTTTTAGGGCTAGGGCTAGGATTTTGTTTAGGTGTAGAGCTATATTTCAGTCTATATTTATAATTAGGTTTAGGTCCAGAGCTAGTGGTATGTTTAGGTTTAGGTATAAGTTTACAAGGAGGGCTAATGTTAGAGTTTTGTTTAGGGTTAGGGTCAGGTTTAGCCCTAGGGTTTATGTTATGGTCAGAATAAGGGTCAGGGTTAGGGTTAGCATTTGGAATAGCATTAGAGATAGAATGAGATCTAGTATTAGGAATATTAATAGGGTTAGGATTTGGTTAGCCTAAGGATTAGGGATAAGTCTAGGGTTATCATTAGGATTATGGTTTTGCTCAGGGTAAGGCATAGAATTAGGGCTAGGGTTAGGTTTATGGTTAGGGTTAAAGCTAGGCTTAGGGCTCAGATTAGGGCGAGTTTTTGTGTGAGGTTTAAGGCTAGGGTAGGGCAATGGCTAATATAAGAACTAGGGTTACAATTAGGCTTAGGTGTAGGGGTAGTTCAAGTGTTAGGGTTAGGTTTAAGATTAGGGTGATATTTATAGCTAGAGTTAGTGTTAGGATATCACTCAGGTCAGGGTTAGTTTTAGGCTTAGTGTTAGGACTCGAATTAGGCTAGGTTTACTTTAGGGTTCAGTTTATGTTTAGGGTGGTGTTTAGCGATAGGATGAGTGTTAGGATATAAGTCAGGTTCAGGGTTATTTTTAAGGTTATGATTAGGACTCAATTTAGGTCTAAGGTTAGTCTAGCTGTAGTGCTAGGGTATAGTTTAAGTTAAGGTTAGTGTTTGGCCTTTTGCTTGGTTTTGTTTTAGTGCTATGGTTAGTGTTAAGGCTAGTTTTATGATTAGCTTTATGGTTAGGGCTAAGGTTATGGTTAGGTTTAGGATTAAGTCTAGATTTAAGGCTAGTATTAGGAGTAGGTTTTTGTGTTAGGTTTAGGGCAAGAATTAGGGCTAGGACTACTGTCAGGTCTAGGTTTATAGTTGGTGATATTTTTAGGTTTAGTTTTAGGGCTAGGTCAAATTAAAGTTTTACGTTTAGGGAAAGGGTCAGATTAAGAGCTGGGGTATTATTAGAGTCAGGGTCAGGATTCGGGTTTGGGTTAGGTTAAGGTTTAGAGTTAAGGCTCAAATTAGCATTAAGTTAGAACTAGGGTTAGGGTAATGGATAGTGTTAAGTTTAGGGTTCAGGTTAGGTTTAAGGTAATGGATATGGTAAGGGTTTGTGATAGGTTTAGGGTTAGGCCTAGGGTTAGCATTAGGGTTGTGGATATTACAGGGTAATTTATAGGGTTACACCTAGGATTAGGGCTAGGATAATGGTTAGAATTAGGGTTAGATTTAGGGTTATGGGCAGGGTTAAGGCAAGGGTTACACTTAGGATTAGGTTTAGGGGATGGTTTAGGGTTTGAGCTAGGATTTTTTTTCTATGGCTAAGGTTAATTTAGGGTTTGGTCTCGGTTTATGGTCATGGTTAGTGTTACAGTTGCGGCTAGGGTTATCATTAGGGTTAGGGAAATAGGTTTAGATATCAGGTTAAATATAGGGTTAGGTTGAGGTTTGTGTTAGGTTTAGGTTAAGGATTAGGGTTAGGGTTTGAGCTGCTTAGATTTAGGATTAGGGTTAGATTTCCTGTTAGTTCTACGGTTAGGTTTATATTTAGAGTTAGGGTAGGTTTAGCTTTAGGTCTAGTGTTATCATTAGGGTTAAGTATAGGGTTATGGTATTGGGTATGGTTTGAACTAAGGTTAGGACTATGGTCAAGGTTAGGATTAGGGCTGGGGTTAGGGTTAGGTTTATGCTTTGGGTTACAGTTAGGTTAAGTGTAAGGATTAGGGATTGAGCTGGATTTAGGGCAAGGGCGAGGGTTAGGGTTACAGTCTGGGCTAGGGTAGGGTTAGGATTACGTTTAGGGATAGGGTTAGCATTAGTTTTAGGCTTATGGTTAATGTAATGGATAGAGTTAGAGCTAGGGTTTGGGCTATGGTTACAGTTAGGTTAGGGCTACAGTTAGGGTGAGGTTTAGGGTTAGACTAGTGTTATGTTTAGGGTAAGGTTTAGGGTTTGAGCTAGGGTTAGGGCTAGAATGAGGGTTAGGAGTATGGTTAGGGCTAGGTTTAGGGCTGTAATTAGGGCTAGATTTTTTGTGAGGTTTAGGGCTAGTTTTAGGTACATGGGAAATGTAAGAGCTAGAGTAATGGTCATAGCTAGATTTAGAGTTTGTCTAGTGTTAGGGTTAGATTTAGAGATAGGATAATGTATAGAGTTAGGGTTTTTGTTAGGGTAAGTTTCAGTGTTCAGTTTATGATTAGTTTTAGTGTTAGGTCCAGAATGAGGACTATGGTAGGTCTAGGGGTAGGGTTATTTTTTGGTTTAGGTTAAGAATTATTGTTAGGGCTAAGGCTAGGGTTATGACTATATTTAGAATTAGGTTTAGGTCTAGGGCTAGTGTTAGTGTTAGGTTTAGGGTTAGGGTTACTGGTAGGGCTAGTGTTAGGTTTCAGATAAGGTTTAGGGTCAGGTTTAAACCTAAGTTTAAAGTTAGGGTCAGAATAAGGGTCAGAGTTAGGTTTAGGGTTTAGGTTAAGTTTAGAGCTAGAATGATGGTAGGTTTAGTACTAGTAGTAGAGTTACGGTTTGGGGTAGGCATAGAATTAGGGTTAGGACTAGGGTAGCAATAGGGTGAGGGTTTTACTAACTGTAAGAAATAGGGTTAAAGCTAGGATTAGTACTAGGGATAGTGTTAAGGTTAGGGCCAGGGTTGGGGTTAGGGTTAAAGATAGGTTTAGGCCTTGAATTAGGGCTAGGTTTTGTGTTAGGTTTAGGGCTATGGCTAATTTAAGACCTGGCATTACGATTAGGGCTCGTTTTAGGGTTAGGTTTAGGTTGAGGTCTAGTGTTAGGATTAGGTTTAGGGATAGGGTGATGTGTAGAGCTAGAGTTAGTGTTAAGGTCAGAGTCAGAGTTAGTATTAGTTCTAGGGTTAGAATTAGGACTCAAATTAGGTGTAGGGTTAGGGTTTGGTTTAGGTTAAGGATTAGGGTCAGTGCTATGGCTCGGTTTGGCTTGAGGGCTAGGTCTAGGGTTAGAGCTAGTTTCAAATTAGTGTTAGGGTTAGAGCTAGTGTTAAGGTGTGGTTTTGGCTTAGAGTTAGGGTTATATTTACAGTTAGGTTTAGATCTAGGTTTAGGGCTACAGTGATGGTTATGGCTAGGGTTAGGTCTAGGGTTTGAGTTATCATAAGTGATATAGTTAGATCTAGTGATAGAGCTAGGGCTAGACTTAGAGTTAGTGTTAGTGTTAGGGTTAGATTTAGGGTTAGAATTAGGGCTTAATTAGGGTTAGGATTAGAGCTAGGGTTAGTATTAAGGCTGAGCCTAGGTTTATGGCTAGGGTTATGGTTATGGTTATGGTTAGGTATGATGTTATAGACAGCTTTAGAACTAGGGTGAGGGTTAAAATTAGGGTTAGGTTTATGGTTAGGGTTAGGTTTAGAATTAAGGCTAAGAATAGGACTAGGATTAGGGCTAGAGTTTGTTTTAGGGTTAGGGCTTTATTAGGGCTAGGGCTAATGTCAAGTCTAGGGTTATGGTTAGAGATAGTTTTAGGGTTAATATTATTAGGGTTAGGATTAGGTTTATGGATATGGTTAAGTTTAGGGTTCAGGTTAGGTTTAGGGTAATGTGTAGGTTTAGGGTTAGGAATAGGTTTAGTGTTATCCTAGGGTTAGCATTAGGGTTAGGATTAAGATTAGGGTAATGGGTAGGGTTACAATGGGGTTATTGCTAGGTTTAAGGTTAGGATAAAGGCTAAGGTTAGGGTTAGGTTTTGGGTTATGTCAAGGGTTAGGGTCAGGGTTAGGTTTAGGGTAAGATTTATGGCTAGAATTAGGATTATGGTTAGGGTTAAATGTAGTGATAGGGCTCAAATTAGGGATAGGTTTTGGTTTAGGTTAGGGCTAGGTTTAAGGCTACAGCCAATGCAAGAACTCATGTAATGATTAGGACTAGTTTTATTGTTAGGGTTAGGGATAGGTTTAGGGTTAGGTTTAGGTTTAGGTTTTGAGTGATGTTTAGAAGTAGGGTTAGTGTTAGTTTCAGAGGCAGAGTCAGGGTTTGTTTTATGGTTAGTTATAGGACTTGAATTAGGGCTAGGTTTAGGGCTAGGTGTAGGCTTAGGGTTTGGTTTTTATGTTCAAGGTTAGGGTTAGGGCTAATGTAAAGGCAAGTGATAGGATTATGGTAAGGGATATGGTTAGAATTAGAAATAGGACTAAGGCGAGAGTTAGAGTTAAACTTAGGGCTATCATTAGGTTAGGTTTAGGGCTAAATTTCGGCTAGGATTAGGTTTAGCATTTGTATTAGGGTTAGGTCTAATTTTAGGCTTAGTAGTAGGTTTAGGGATAGGGTTAGTTTTAGAGGAAGACATGGGGATATAGCTAGTTTTAGGGCTAGGGAAAAGGTTAGAATTCAGTTAGGGCTAGTGTTATGGTTTTGATTAGTAATAAATAAGGCTAGAGTTAGGGCTAGGATGAGGGCTAGGGTTTGTTTTAGGGTTATGGCAAGAATTAGGGCTAGGGCTAGTGTAAGCTCTAGGCTTATGTTAGGGATATATTGAGGGTTAGATTTATGGCTAGGACTAGTGTAAGGGTTTGTTTTAGGGCAAGGGTCAGGTTTAGAGCTAGGGGTATTATTAGGGTAAGAATGAGATTTCAGTTTTGGTTTAGGTTAGGGTTTAGGTTTAGAGCTTGAATTAGCATTAGGGTTTGGTTAGGGTAATGATAGGTTTGGGTTTAGGGTTCATGTTAGGTGTAGGGTAATTGATAGTGTTAGAGTTAGCCAAAGGGTTAGGGTTAGGCCTAGGGTTAGCCTGAGTGTTATGGTTGTGCTTAGGATAATGGATAAAGTTAGGGTTAGGGTTATGGTTTGTATTAGGGCTAGAGTTAGGGTTAGGCCTAGTGTTAGGTTTAGGTTCAGGTTTAGGATGTAGTTGAGTTTGAGCTAGGGTTAGCTCTAGGGCAAGGGTTATGTTTAGGGTTAGGTCTAAGTTATAGTTAAGGTTAGGGTCAAGGTATGTGTTAAGTTTAGGGCTAGGGTTATCATTAAATTTAGGGTATTGGATAGGGTGTGATTTTGTGTTAGGGTTAGGGTTAGGGTTAGGTTTTGCCTTAAGGTTAGGGTAGGGATAGGCTTAGTATTAGGTTTAGGGTAATGGTTAGGGTTTGAGCAGGTGTTAGCTCTATGGCAAGGTTTAGGTTTATGGCTATGTCTAGGGTTAGCGTTAGGGTAGATTTAGGGTAATGGCTAGGGTTATCATCAGGGTTAAGTTTAGGGTTAGAGTAATGGGTAGGGTTAGAGCTAGGGTTAGGGCTAGGGTTATCATTAAGGTTAGGGTTAGAGTTAGGGTAATATGTAAGCTTAGAGCTAGGGTTAGGGATAACGTTAAGGTTAGGGTTAGGGCTAGTGTTAAGTTTAGGTTTAGGTTTAGGCCATGGGTTAGTGTTAGGTTTAGGTTAAGTTTAAGGGTTAGTTATTGAGCTAGTGTTTGGACTAGAATGAGGATTAGGTTTAGAGTCAGTGTGAGGGTTAGGACTATGGTTAGCATTAGCGTTAGGGTTAGGGTAATGGATAGAGTTAGATGTAGGTTTTGGCTTATAGTGATGGCTAGTCTCAGGGTTAGTGATATGGCTAGTTCTATTGTTAGGGTTATATTTTTTGTTAGGATAAGGTTTAGAGCTAGGGTTTGTGTTAGGGTAAGGGCCAGTGTTTGGTATAGGGTTAAGTTTATTGTTAGGGCCAGTGTTAGGTCTAAGTTTTGGTCGAGGGGTAGGATTAATGTTTGGGTTAGGTTAAGGGTTATTATTAGGTCTAGGACTAAGTTTCTGTTTAGGGATAGGCCTCAAGTTATCACTAGATAAAAGATTAACTGTAGGTCTAGGTCTAGTGTTAGGGTAAGGTTTATTTATAGGGTTACAAGTAGTGCCAATATTAGGGGTCGGTTTTTGTGTTAGGGTCAGGTTTAGTTCTATGGTTAGTGTTAGGGTCAGAATAAGGGTCAGGATTAGGGTTAGGGTTTGGGATAGAGATAGAGCTAGGTTGAGGATTAGGGTTAGAACTAGTAATAGACTTAGGTTTTGGGTTAGGCTAAGAATTAGTTTTAGGACTAGGGTAGCTTTAGTGTTAGAGTTTGGCTTAGGGTAAGGGATAGGGTTAGCACTAGTGTTAGGGCTAAGGTTAGGATTAGGTTTAGGGTTTTGGCTAGGGTTAAGTTTAGGGTTAGGGTTAAAGCTATAGTTATAGCTTGGAATTGGGCTAGGCTAGGTTTGGTGTTATCTTTAGGGCTTAGGCTAATGTAAGAACTAGTGTTACAATTAGGGCTAGTTTTAGTGTTAGTGATTCATCTAGGTTTAGTGTTTGGTTAGGTTTAGTGTTAGGGTTATGTTTATGGTAATGGATAGGTTAGGGTTAATGAATGTGTTAGGGTTATGCAGAGGATTAGCATTAGGGTTAGGATTAGGGTTAGTGTTAGGGTAATGGATAGGGTTAGAGCTAGGTTTAGGGCTAGGTTTATGGTTAGTGTTAGTGTTAGGGTTAGTGTTAGTTTTAGGGTTATTGCAAGGATTAAAGTTAGAGTTAGGTTTAGGGTAAGTGTTGGGACTTGGTTGAGGTTTAGAGTTAGTGTTAATGCTAGGGTTGGGACTCGCATTAGGGCTAGATTTTGGGTTACATTAGGGAAAGTGTTAGGGATACAGCTAATGTAAGAACTAGGGTTATGATTACGGCTAATTTTAGGGTTACGGTTATGGCTAAGTCTAGTTGTAAGGTTAGGTTTAAGTTCCACGTGATGTTTTGAGCTAGGGTTAGTGTTAGGTTCAGAGTCAGGGTCAGGGTTAGTTTTAGGCTTGTGGAAAGGACTCAAAATAGGGTAGGCTTAGGGCTAGATGTAGGGTTAGTATTTGGTTTAGGTTAAGGGTTAGGATTAGTTCTATGGCTCGTTATGTTTTAGGTCTAAGGCTAAAGGTAAGGGTGTTTTTACGATTAATGTTAGTGTTATTGCTAGTGATATGGTGAGTATATATAGGCTTAGGGGTACATTTCGAGTTATGGTTAATTCTAGGGCTAGGGCTATGGCTAGGGTTACGGCTAAGGTTATGTCAAGTTTTTGGGTTATGACAAGGGATATGGTTAGAACTAGGAATAGAGCTAGGGTGATAGTTAGAGTTAGTCTTAAGGCTAGGGTTAGTGTTAAATTTAGGGCTAAATTATGGCTAGGAATATGTCTAGGTTTGGTGTTAGGGTTAGGCCTAGGGTTAGGGCTATGTTTAATATTAGGTTTAGGGTTAGGTTTAGGGGAAGGGATGAGGTTATAGCTAGGTTTAGGGCTAGGGTGATGATTAGAATTAGGTTTAGGACTAGGGTTAGGTTTCTGTTAGAATTAAGGCTCCATTTGGGGTTAGGATGAGGGCTAGGGTTTGTGTTAGGGTTAGGGCAAGTTTTAGGGATAGGGATAATGTCAGGTTTAGGGTTAGAGGTAGGAATAGTTATAGGGTTAGGTTCATGGCTAGGTCTAATATTAGGTTTAGGGTAAGGCCCAGGTTAAGAGTAAGGTGTATTTTTAGGGGCAAGGGCAGGTTTCCTGTTTGTGTTAGTTTAAATATTAGGGTTAAGGCTCAAATTAGCGTTAGGGTTAGAATTAGGGTTAGATTTATGGATAGGTTTGGGTATAGGATTCAGGGTAAGATTACGTTAATTGGGGGATTAGGGTTAGGCCTAGGGTTAGCATTTGGGTTAAGGATATTGTTAGGGTAATGAATAGCATTAGAGCTAGGGTTAGGGCCAGGGTTTAGAATACTATTAGGGCTAGAGTTAGGGTTAGGGCTAGGGCAAGGGTTAGGGTTTGGGTTAGGTTTAGGGTACAGGTTATGTTTTGAGCTAGTGTTAGTGCTAGGGTGAGGGTTAGGTTTAGGATTATGTCTAGGGTTAGATTTACAGTTAAGGTTAGTGTTAGGGTTAGAGCTAAGGTTATCTTTAGAGTTAGGTTAATGGATAGGGTTAGATGTTGGCTTAGGGTTAGTGGTAGCTTTAGGTTTAGGGTTAGTGTTAAGGTTAGGGTTAAGATTATCATTTGATTTACGAAAATGGATAGGGTTAGATGTCAGGTTAGGGTAAGGGGTAGTTTTATGTTTAGGGTTAGTGTTAGGGTTTGGGCTAGGGTTAGTGTTAGAGTAAGGGTTAGGGTTTTATCTAGGGCTAAGGCTAAGAAGAGGGTTAGTTTTAAATTTAGGTCTAGGATTAGGTTTACAATTAGGATTAGAGCTAGGGTTATCATTAGGTTTAAGGTTCGGTTTAGGGTAATGGATAATTTTAGAGATAGTATTAGGGCTAGTGTTAATATTATTATTAGGGCTAGGATTAGCATTAGGTTTAGGGCTAGGGCTATAGTTATGTTTAGGGTTCGGTTTTGGGTTTTTTTCTAGGTTTAGGTCTAAGGCGAGAGTTAGGGTTAGCATGAGGTTTTGGCTTAAGGTAATTGATAAGGTTATGTTAGGGTTAGGGTTACGCTTTGGGCTAGATTTAGGCCTAGGATTAGGGCTAGGTTTTGTGTTAGGTTTAGAGCTAGTTTTAGTGCTATGTTAATATAAGGGTTACGTTTTCAGTTATGGCTAGGTCTAGTGTTAGGTTTAGGTTTCAGTTAGGGTCAGTTTTATAGGTAGCGTTAGGTTTAGTGTCAGGGTCTGTGTTTGGATTAGAGTTAAGGTTAGGGCTAGAGCCAGATTTAGGATTGGTTAGGTCTAGAGGTAAGGTTAGTGATTGGCTTTGGCTAAGGGTTATCATTAGAGCCAGGGATAGTTTATTGTATAGGTCTTCTTTACATATATGGCTAGATTTATGATTAGATTTATTCTACGTCTAGTGTTAGGGTTAGGTTTAGATATAGGGTTATGGGTAGGGCTAGTGTTAGAGTTTGGATTAGGTTTAGGATCAGACTAAGAGTCAGGGTTAGGGTTAGAATTTGGGTTATGGTTATAACAAAAATGAGTCCTAACTAGGTTTAGGACTAGTAATAGGGTTAGGTTTGGGGTTAGACTAAGGATTCGTTTTAGGACTACGGTTAGCATTATGATTTGGGTTTGACTAGGGTAAAATATATGGTTAGAGCTAGGGTTAGAGCTAGGATTTGAGTTAGGGTTATGGCTAGGTTAGGGTTAGGTTTAGGGTCAAAGCTAGGGTTAGGTATCAAAATTTGGCTAGGTTTGGTTAGGTTAGTTACGGCTAATATATGATCTAGGGTTATGATTAGAACTAGTTTTAGAATTAGGGTTAGGACCAGGTCTAGTGTTAGGTTAATGTTTAGGTTTAGGTTGATGTTTAGAGGTACGGTTAGTGTTAAGGTCAGAGACAGGTTTAGGGGTAGATTTAGGATTAAGATTAGGATTCAAATTAGGACTAGGCTTAGGGGTATATATAAGGTAAGGTTTTGGTTTAGGTAACAGTTTAGGGTTATTTTTATGGCTCTGTTTTGTTTTAGGGCTAATCCTATGTTTAGGGTTTGTTTAGGATTAGCATTAAGATTAGGGCTAGTGTTAGGGTTAGGTTTAGATGTAGAATTAGGGTTAGATTTACAGTTAAGTTTAGAACTAGGATTAGGGCAAGGTGTAAGGTTAGGGCTAGGGTTATTCTAGGCTATGGCTAGGTTACGGTAAGTGATAGGGTTAAAATTAGGGCTACGTCTAGGGCAAGAATTATACTTAGTCTTAAAGGTAGGATTAGGGTTAGGTTTAGGATTTTAGCTAGGGTTAGTGTTAGGGTTAGTCCTAGGGTTAAGATTAGGGCTAGGTTTAGTGTTAGGGTGAGGGTTTGGGTTAGGTTTAAGGTAAGCAATGGGGTTATAACTAGGTTTAGGGCCAAGGAAAGGGTTAGAATTAGGGTTAGGGTTATGATTAAGGCTAGGTTTTGGGCTAGGATGAGAACTTGTGTTCATGTTAATTTTAGGGTTACCGTTAATGTGGTGTTTAGAGCTAGGGTAAGTGTTAGGGTCAGGGTCATTGTTGGGGTTATAGTTAGGTTTAGGGTTAAACCCAATATTATCACTTGAGTTAGGTCTAGGTGTAGGGTTAGTGTTTGTGTTAGGTTAAGGTTTACCACTAGGGCTATGGCTAGGTTTTTGTTTAGGTCTAGGGCTAGAGATATGGCTAGAGTATTTTTTTGTTGTTTTTTTTTTTTTTTTCGATTAGGTTTAGGTTTAGGGCTAGTGTTAGGGTTAGGTTTACGTATAGGTTTATTGCTAGTGCTAGTGTTAGGGTTCAGTTTATGGTTAGGGTCAGTTTTAGACATAAAGTTACCTTTAGGATCAGAATAAATATCAGGGTTAGGTTTAGGGTTTGGGTTATGGTTAGAGCTACAATGAGGGCTAGGTTTAGGACTAGTAATAGGGTGAGGGTTTGGGTTAGGCTAAGGATTAGAGTTAGGCCTAGGGTTAGCATTAGGTTTAGGGTTAGCTTAGGGTAAGGGATAGGGTTAGAGCTAGGATTAGGTCTATGTTTAGGGTTAGGGTTAGGGCTAGTGTTAGGTTTAGGTTTAGGGTTAAAGCTAGGGTTAGGTCTTACATTAAGGCTAGGTTTTGGTTAGAGTTAGGGCTAGTTTTAGAGTTATGGCCAATGTATGGACTAGGGTTATTATTTGGGCTATTTATAGGTTCAGGGTTAGGACTAGGTCTAGTGGTATAGTTAGGTATAACGTTTAGAGCTAGGGTTAGTGATAGGGTCAAATTCAAGGTCAGAGTAGTTTTAGAGTTAGGGTTTGGACCCACATTATTGTTAAGGTTAGGGCTAGGAGTAGAGATAGTTTTCAGTTTAGGTTAAGTTTTAAAGTTAGGCCTATGGCCTGGTTTTGTTTTAGGGCTAGGGCTATGGTTAGGGCTAATTTTAGGCTTATCATTAGGTTTAGGGCTAGTGTTAGGCTTAGGTTTAGGCTTAGGTTTAAAGTTAGATTTTGATTTAGGATTAAATCTAGGGTTAGGTCAGGGATAAGGTTAAGGCTACTGTTAGGTCTTGGTTTAGGTTTAGGGTTATGGCTTTGTTTTGTGTTAAGTTTAGGGCTAGAATTACAGCTAGGGCAAATGTCAGGTCTAGGATTATGGCTAGGGATAGATTTAGGGTTAAATTTATGGATACATCTAGTATAATGGTTAGGTTTAGTGGTAGGGTCAGGATTAGAGCTAGGTGTATTATCATGGGGAGGGGCAGAGTTAGAATTTGGGTTGGGTTAAAGTTTAGGGATAGGGCTTGAATTAGCATTAAGGTTGGAGTTAGGGTAATTATAGGGTTAGGTTTAGAATTCAGGTTAGGTTTAGGTTAATGAAATAGGTTAGGGTTAGGGATAAGTTTAGGGTTAGGTCTAGGGTTACCATTAGAGTTATGGTTATGGTTAGGGTAATGGATAGGGTTAGAGCTAGTGATAGTGCTAGGGTTATGGTTAGAACTCTGGCTAGGGTTAGGGTAAAGTTTAGGGCTACGTACTTGGTTAGGGTTAGGTTTAGGGTTAGGTTTAAAGCTAGGGTTAAGGATCGAATTAGGGCTTGGTTTTGTGTTTGGTTAGGGCTAGGATTAGGGCTATGGTAATGTATGAACTAGTGTTGCAATTAGTGCTAGTTTTGGGGTTAGGTTTAGGGCTAGGTCTAGTGTGATGATTAGGTTTAGGGTTAGGGTGATGTTTAGAGCAAGCGTTATGTTAGGGTTAGTGTCAAAGTCAGGGTTAGTTTTCGGGTTAGTGTTAGAACTCGAATTAGGGCAAAAGTTAGTACTAGTTGTACGGTTAGGGTTTGGTTTAGGTTAAGGGTTAGGGATATAGGTTGGTTTTGTTTTAGGGCAAGGGCTATGGTTATGGCTAGATTATGGATTAGCATCAGGGTTAGGGCTAGCATTAGGTTAAGGTTTAGTTTTAGGGTTAGGGGTAGATTTTGAGTTAGGATTGTATCTAGGGTAATTGCTAGGGTTAGGGTTAGGTTTAGGATGAGGGATAGGGGTATGGTAAGGAATATTGTTAGAGCTAGGGATACGGCTAGGTCGAGTATTTCATTAGTTATAGTGGTAGTCTTAGGATTAGGGTTAGAGTTAGGACTAAACTATGGCTAGGATTAGGGCTTGGTTTAGGGCTAAATTTGGCCTAGGATTAGGGCTAGGGTTAGTGTTCGATTTAGGGCTAATTAGGGCTAGTGTTAGGGCTAGATTTAGGGTTAGGGTTAGAGCTAAATTAGGGGTTAGGATTAGGGCTAGTGTTAGTGTTAGGGTTAGGGCTATATTAGGGCTAGTGTTAAGGCTAGGGTTAGTCTTATGGTTAGACTAAGGGGTTGGGCTAGAGTTAGGGTTAGCATTGGTATTAAGGTTAAGTTTAGGGGAATGGGTGGGGTTATAGCTAGCTTTAGTGTTAGGGTGAGGGGTTAGAATTAGGATTACACCTAGGATTATGTTTCACTTCAGGATTAAGTCTAGGATTAGGGCTAGGTTAAGGGCTAGGGTTTCTGTTAGTTTAATGACTAGGACCAGGTCTAGGGCTAAGATCAGGTCTAGGGTTAATGTTAAAAATAGTTTTAGGGTTAGGTTATTTCTAGGTGTAGTGTAAGAGTTAGGTTTAAGTTAAAGGTCAGCTTTAGGGCTAGGGTTATTATTAGGGTCAGGGTCAGGGTCAGGGTTAGCATTTGGTTTATCTAAAGGTTTAGGGTTAAGGCACAAATTAGCATTAGGGTTAAGTTTAGGATTAGGGAATGGATAGGTTTTAGTTTAGGTTTCAGTTATTGTTTATGGTAATGGATGAGTTAGGTTTAGCAATCTGGTTAGGGTTACCACTAGGGTTAGGGTTATGTTTAGTGTAATGGATAGGTTTAGAGCTAGGGTTGGGGCTTGGATAAGGATTGTATTAAGTCCAGAATTAGGGTTAGGTTTAGGGATAGGGCTAGGGTGTGATTTCGGGTAAGTTTTAGGGCTAGGATTATAGTTACTCTTAGCGCTAGGGTTAGAGTTAGGTTTAGGGATGTTTTTGCATGCTTCAGCTTTGGGAAATTTTCACAAGGAAAAAAAAAACAGAATGCCCTCATAGAACTGATTGTGTGTGTGCAGTTTTAAGCAGCAAGCACCAACACTTATGACTTCAAGTTCCATTTCCATTTACCCGTGTAGGTCAAAAGAAGGAAACCTTAAAATACAAACTGTTCCTGACAGCAAAGCATTGAAGGGATAAGGCCCAAACCTGGGGAAAGTAGTAAGGCTAGGTAAAAGATGAATTATGCCAAGTATCAAATGAATTTGAACAAAACTCACTCTAATTCTAACACTAGATCTAACCCAACCCTAATCAAATTCTAACCTCTTCAGAGTTCCTATGATCAGAGAAGTCCCAAATTGGGGAGCCTAGAGGTGCAACTTAACAGAAGAATCTTGTTCAGTATCAAAGAAATTTGATGCAAAATTGGGGGAAGTATTTTATATTTGTTCATATTAAGTACATTCATATTTTCCAGTTTTTTCATAGAGTGCTCATGGATAAATTGTTTTTCATGCTTCAGCTTAATGTACTTTCACAAAGAAAAACCAAAGAGTTCCCACAGAAAGCTGACTGAGTGTGTGAAGTTTCATGCAGCTAGCACCAACCCTGTTTTATTTCTAGCTCCATTGCATTCACACCTATAGGCCATATGAAGTGAAACCTAAAAATTCAAACTATTCCTGACACTGAACCATTGAAACTTGAAGGCCCAAACTTGGGGAGCCAATAATCCTGTACAGTATTAAAATAATCCAACCAAAAACTATTTGAAGCTCTTTCAGTACATGGGTATTGTGAATGCTCCTAAAACCCTCAGAGATAAAGCTGTTACTTTCTACTTCATGTTAGTGCTACTTCCATGGCAAACACCAAATTATGCTCACTGAAAATTGATGGAGTATGTGAAGTTTTAAGCAGCTAGCCCAAACCCTATTTGATTACAAGCTTCATTTCCTTTCATGCCTATGGGGTAAAAAGAAGGGAAGAATGAAAATTGAAACTGTTCCTGAGGGCAAATCCTTTATGTAGGAGGGCCAAATATTTGGAGGATAGTCAAACAGGAAAAAAAAATGAATTCTGCACAGGGTCATAGAGATTTGAAAGTAAAACTAACCTTAACCTGTTTAGAGTCCCTTTGATCCTAGAAGTCCCACACTTGGGGAGCCAAGTTGGGTAGGCTAACACATGAATCTTTCACACTTATCAAAGAAATATGACCAAATAATTGGGTAGGGAGTTCAGTACATGCATATTTTCCTGTTTTATCCTAAAGTGCTCTCACATAAAGTTGCTTTGTATGCTTCATCTTAGGGCTACTTTTACAAGGAATAAACCAGAGAATGCCCATAGAAAACTGATTGAGTGTGTGAGGTTTGAAGTAGCTAGCACCAACTCTGTTGGATTTCCAGCTCCATTTCTATTTACATGCATAGGTCAAAATGAAATGAAAACTTAAAATACAAACTGTTCAGGAGAACAAACCCTTGACCCAAGAGGCCCACACCTAAAGAATACAGTAAGGCTAGGTAAAAGTTGAATCCTGCCTATTATCCAAAAAATTCAACAAAACTAAATCTATCAAACACTAGCTGTAACCCTAGCCCTAATCTAACACTAAATCTAACCTAACCTGTTTAGAAAACCATTGATCAAAGTAGTCCCGAAATAAAGGAGCTCAGTGGGGCAAGCTAACAGATGAATCCTGTGCAGTATCAAAGAAATCTAACCAAATAACTGGGGGATGTATTTCATTACATGCATATTGCCCTGTTTTCTCCTAAAGTGCTCTTGGATAAAGTTGCATGCTTCAGCTTATGGACACTTTTACAAGGAAGAAACCAGATAGTGCCCAAAGACAACTGATTGAGAATGTGAAGTTTCAACCAGCTAGCACCAACCCTCTGATTTCCAGCTTCATTTGCATTTACCCATATAGTTCCAAATGAAGTGAGACATTAAAAACAAACTATTCCAAACAGTGAACCATTAAACCAAGAAGGCCCAAAACTGGGGCACATAGTAAGGATAGGAATAATAAATCTTCCCAGTATCAAAGAAATTTGAACAAAACAAACTCTAACCCTAACACTAGTTCTAAAACTAGCCCTAACCCTAACTGTAACACTAACCCTTACCTGTTTAGAGAACCTAGAAGTGCCAACCTTGGGGAGCCTAGTGCAGCAAGCTAAAAGATGAATACTGTGCAGTATCAAAGAAATCTGATCAAATTGTTGGGAGTCTTATTTCAGTACATACATGTTTCTCTGTTTTCTGCTTAAGGGCTCTCGGATACAATTTCTTTTGCATGCTTCATCTTTGGCCTACCTTCAAAAGAAAGAAACCCGAGAGTGCCTACTGAGAACTGATTGTGTGAAGTTTCAAGCACCTCCTGCCAACCCTGTTGGCCAGCTCAATTTTCATTCAAATCAATAAGCCAAAATGAAGGGAAAGCTTAAAATACAAATATTTCCTGACAGTGAACCATTGAACCGAGAAGGCCCAAACCTGTGGAGCATAGTAAGGCTAAGAAAAAAGTTAATCCTGCCCAGTATTATACAAATTTGAAGAAAACTAGGGCCCCATGGGTGCTCTCAGCTCAGATGGAAGGCTCGGCTGTGCAGTTTCTCTGGGCGCACATAGCAGTCTCAGCTGCATGGGTGCTCACTTCACAGACAGAAGGCAGCACAGAACACAGAGACTTTGCTTGAGAATCACCAGAACGAGCTCTGGACACAGCACAAGGTCAATCCAGAACCACCCACTGCACCAAACACCATACATGTGTAACAGGTGGAATCCATCTTTCAAAACCTTACTCCACATCTATCACTCTGCGTTGCTACCATCTCAGTTCTGCAGCTTATCAGGTAAGCGGTTTCCAACTCTCCTGCCTCCAGCTGTGATAACTCAAGATTTTTCTCACAAGCTTTTGGGGGTGCAGCTATCAATGAGAAACAGCAACTGTACAGGCACCTGGTTTCCAATTCAGAGACTAAGAGTAGGAAGGCTCCAGGAAGAAGCTCAAGCTCTCTCACCCTGGTTACCTCCACCACCCTGAGCACAGAGACTCAAGCTAGGAATAGACAACTCCACCTACTGCAAGAAAAGAAAACAGAGTTCTGAGAGACTATTATTTCTTACTTTTCTCATCCATTCTCCTCTACTCTTCCCCTCTGGTCCTCACAACCTCAACATATGTGAAAACAAGAACTTTCCATGAAATTGGACTTTAAGAACTGAATCAATATAATAGTATAATATAGAGGAATTACATAGGCCCCACATCACCACCTCTTTATTTGCTCTTATTTTCTTTCTTCCTCTATTTGCTTTTTATTTTTCTTCTTTTTTCTTTCTCCCTCTATCCCACTTTCAGCCTCCTAACTTTTACTATTTATACATAGGGTAATTTTATGAATACAGATAAGCAGTTTGAATTTATACCTTCTTCCATAAATTCCCCCTGTCTATTCATTAGAGTTCTCCTTCAAAGTTACTAAGTTAGATTAATCACAGTCCCTCATTCCTTTCCCCCTTAACATAGTATCCTACCCCTGACCCTCAGTTCTCTATACACCACCAGAAAAGTATGCCTTTTATGAAATTAATGATTATATTCTAAATAATAATTGAAGCTAAAATCTGTAGACACAGAGTCTAAATATAAATGTATTTCTAATGGTTAGGTTTAGGCTTTGGGTTAGGATTATATTTAGAGTTAGGTTTTTAATCTATGGTTAGGGCTAGGGCTAAGGATAGGACAAGGGTTAGGACTAGGGTTTGGGTTAGGTTTAGGAATATGGTAAGGTATAGGGTTAGAACTAGTGATAGGGCTAGTATGAGAGTTAGAGTTAGTCTTAGGGCTAGGGTTAGGGTTAGGTTTAGGGATAGGATTAAATTAGGGCTAGTGTTAGTATTAGGTTTAGGCCTTGGGTTAGGGTTAGGGTTAGAGTTAGGAATATGTTTAGGATAAGGTATTGGGTTATAGCTAGGTTGAGGGCTAGGGCAAAGATTAGTATTTGGGTTGGGGCTAGGTTTATGTTTAGGGTTAAGATTAAATCTAGGTTTAGGTCTAATATGAGGGCTAATGTTTGTGTTAGGGTTAGGGCTAGTATTAGGGCTAGGGCTAATGTCAGGTCTGGGGTTACAGTTAGGGATAGATTTAGTGTTAGGTTTATGGCTTGGTCCAGTGTAGGCGTTAGGTTTATACTAAGGGTCAATTTAAGAGCGAGGGTTATTATTAGGGTCAGGATCAATGTGAGGGTTTAAGTTAATTTAGGGTTTAGGTTTAAGGCTTGAATTATCATTAGGGTTTAGGGTTAAGGTAATGAAAGGGTTAGGTTTAGGATTTAGATGTGTTTTAGTGTAATGGATAGGGTTAGGGTTAGGCCGAGGGTTAGCATAAGAATTATTATTAGGGTAATGGATAGGGTTAGACCTATGATTAGGGGTAGGGTTATGTATAGGATTAAGGCTTTTTTTTGGATTAGGGTTAGGATTAAGCTGTGGTTTAGTTGAATGGATAGGGTTAGGGTTAGGCCTAGTGTTAGCATAATGGGTTATCATTAGGGTAATGGATAGGGTTAGAACTATGATTAGGGGTAGGGTTATGTATAGCACTAGGGCTGTTGTTTGGGTTAATGTTAGATTTAAGTTTAGGGTTATAGCTAGGTTTAGCGGCTGGGGATGTGGCTCAAGAAGTAGCGTGATCGTCTGGCATGTACAGCGGACTGGATTTGATCCTCAGCACTACATACCAATAAAATAAAGATGTTGTGTCCACCAAAAAGAAAAAAAAAATAAATCTTAAAAAAAGGCTAGATTTTGGGTTAGGTTAGGGCTAGGGTTAAGGCTACAGCTAATGTACAAAGTAGTGATATGATTAGAGCTAGTGATAGGGTCAGGATTAGGGCTAAGTCTACTGTTAGGGTTAAGTTTATGGTTATGATGATGTTTAGAGCTAGGTTTAATGTTAGAGTCAGAGTCAGAGTCCAGATTAGTTTTCAGGTTAGGTTTAGGACTTGAATTAGAGATAGGTTTAGGGCTAGGTTTAGGGTTAGGGTTTGGTTTAGGTTAAGTGTTAGGGTTAGGGTTATGATTCAGTTTTGTTTTAGGGCTAGGGGTAGAGTTAGGGCTACTTTTAGGATTAATTTTAGGATTAGGGCTAGTGTTAGTGTGAGGTTTAGGCTTAGGTTTAGGGTTAGATTTAGAGTTAGGGTTAGATCTAGGCTTTGAGCTAGTGGTAAGGGTAGGACTAGGATTAGGGCTAAGTTTAGGGATAGGTATAAGGTGATGGTAAGGGATAGGTTTAGAACTAGGTATAAGGCTAGCGTGAGTGTTTGAGTTAGTCTTGTGGTTGGGTTAGGGATGAGTTAGGGATAGGGGTAAATTAGGGCTGGGATTAGGACTAGGGTTAGTGTTAGGGGTAGGCCTAGATTTAGGGCTAGGGTTAGTGTTAGAGTTAGGGTTTGGGTTAGGTTTAGGTTAAGGGATGGGATGATAGCTACTTTTAGAACTAGAATGAGGATGAGGATTAGATTTAGGGTTATAGTTAGGGATAGGTTTATGATTAAGGTGAGGTATATGGCTAGAATGTGGGATAAGGTTTGTGTTAGGATTTGGACTAGGATTAGAGCTAGAGCTAATGTCAGGTCTAGGGTTAGAGTTAGGGAGAGTTTTAGGGTTAGGTTTATAGCTAGGTCTATTGTAAGGGTCAGGTTTCTTGTTAGGTTCAGGTATAGAAATATGGGTATTATTAGGGTCAGGGTCAGAGTTAGGGTTTTTATTAGATTAAGGTTTAGGGATAAGGCTCGAGTTATCATTATGGTTAGGGATAGGTTAATGATAGCTTTAGGTTTAGAGTTGAGGTTAAGTGTAGGGCAAAGGATAGGGTTAGGGTTAAGAATAGGATTAGGGTTCAGCCTAGGGTTAGCAGAAGTGTTAGGGTTATCATCAGGGAAATGGATAGGATTAGACCTAGTCATAGGTCTAGTGTTATGCTTAGGATTAGGGCTATGGTTAGTGTTATGGTTAGCTTTAGGGTTAAAGCTAGGGTAGGGCTTGGGTTAGGGCTAGGTTTTGCAATAGTTTAGGGCTATGGCAAATTTAAGAACTTTGCTATGATAGGGCTATTTTTAGAGTTAATGTTAAACCTAAATATAGTTTTAGGGTTAGGTTTAGGGTTAGGGTGATGTTTAGAGCTAGGGTTAGTGTAGGTGTCAGGGTCTGTTCAGTTTAGGGTTATGGTTAATGTGAAAGCCAGTATTAGGACAAGGGTTAAGAGTAGGGGAATGGTTAGTTTTGGGCTTTAGGCTAAGGGTGATTATTAGTGCTAGGTTTTTCTTTAGGTTTAGGCATAGAGTTATGGATAGATTTGGATTAGGTTTAGGTCTAGGGCTAGTGATAGGTCTAGGTTTAAGTATAAGCTTACCAGAAAGGCTAGTATTAGGGTTCGGTTTAGGGTTAGGTTCAGGTTTAGACCCATGATTACTATTAGGGTCAGAATAAGGGTCAGGGTTAGGGTTAGGGTTTGGTTTATGGTTAGAGCTAGAATGAGGACTAGGGTTAGTGTTTGTGTTAGATTAAGGATTAGGATTAGTATTACGATTAGGATTAGCATTAGGTTTAGGGTTTGGCATAGGGTAAGGGATAGGGATGGAGATAGTATTAGGACTAGGGTTGGGGTTAAAGATAGGTTTACGGCTCGTATTAGGGCTAGTTTCTGTGTTAGGATTAAGGCTAGGGTTAGATCAACGACTAATGTAAGAACTATGGTTTTTAGGGTTAGTTTTAGGGTGATGGTTAGTGGTTAAGCCTCTAGTGTTAGGATTAGGTTTAAGGTTAGGGTGAAATTTAGAGCTGTGTTAGTGTTAGGTTAATAGTCAGGGTCAGGTTTATTTTAGGGTTAGGGTTAGGACTCGAATTAAGGCTAGGATTACTGTAAGGGTTTGTTTTAGGGTTAGGGTGGTGTTTAGAGCAAGGGTGAGTGTTAGGATGTGAGTCTGAGTTAGGGTTAGTATCAAGCTAAAGATTAGGACTCGAATTAGGGCTAGGTTTAGTTCTGGGTGTAGTGTTAAGGTTTGGTTTAAGTTAAGGTTTAGGATTAGGGCTATTGCTCAGGTTTGTTTTACTGTAAGGGTTAGAGTTAGTACTATTTTTATGATTAGCATTAGGGCTAGGGCTAGTGTTAATGTTAGGCTTAGGCTTAGGTTTAGATTTCTAGTTAGGGTTAGATCTAGGGTTAGGAGTAGGAATAAAGATTAGGCAGTGGTTATTGCTAGGTTTAGGGCTAGGGTTAGGGCGAGAGTTAGGATTATGGTAATGGATAGGGTTAGAAGTAGAGATAGGGCTAGTGTGAGAGTTAGAATTAGGGTTAGGGTTAGGGTTAGGGCTAGGATTAGGGTTCTGGTAAGGAATAGGCTTTGAACTAGGGATGGGGCTAGGGTGGGAGTTAGATTTAGTCTTAGGGCTAGGGTTAGGAATAGGACTAAATTAGGGCTAAGATTTCAGCTAGGATTAATTTTGGGGTTAGGCCTAAAGTTAGGTTTAGATTTAGGATTAATGCTTGGTTTAGGGCTAGGATAAGGGCTGGGGTTTGTGTTAGGTTTAGGACTAGGATTAGATCTATGGCTAATGCCAGGTCTAAGGTTAGTGTTGGGGATAGTTTTAGGATCAGGGTTATGGCTAGGTCTAGTGTAAGGGTTAGGTTTAATGTAAATTCAGCCTTAGAGCTAGGAGACTTATTAGGGTTATGGTCATTGTTAGAGTTTGCTTGAGGTTAGTGTTTATGGTTAGGGCTTGAGTTAGCACCAGGGTGTGGGTTAGGTACTGATAGGGTTTTGTTTAGTGTTTACATTAGGTTTAGGGTAATTGATAGGGTTAGGGTTAGTGATAGACTTAATATTAGGCCTAGGGTTCGCATTAGGGTAAGGGTTATGGTTAGTATAATGGATGGAATTAGAGCTAAGTTTAGGGCTAGGTTTCTGGTTAGGAATAGGTCTTGAATTAGCATTAGGGTTACGGTTAAAACTAGGGTTAGGCTTAGGTTTATGTTTAGCAATAGGATTAGGTTTTGAGCTAGGGTTAGGTTTAGGGTGAGGGTTAGGTTTAGGGTTACTTCTAGGAATAAGATTATAGTACTCATAGGGTTAGGGTTAGGATTAGGGCTAGGGACATCATTAGGGATAGGGTTAGGGTTAGGGTAATGTATATGATTATATGTAGATTTAGGGCTATGTATAACATTAGATTGAGGTTTGGCTTAGATTTAGGGCTAGTGCTATGGTTATGTTTAAGTTTATAGTAAGGGTTAGGGTTTGAGCTAGGGTTAGGTCTATGGCAAGTGTGAGATATAAGGTTATGTCTAGGGTTAGTTTTCCAGTTAGGTTTAGGTTTAGCATTAAGCCTAGAATTATCAATAAGTTTAGGTTTAGGTTTAGGTTTAGAGTAATTGGTAGGTTTAGAGCTAGGTTTAAGGCTAGGTTTAAGGTTAGGATTAGGGCTAGTGTTAGGGTAAGTTTGAGGGATTGGTGTAGGTTTATGTTTAGAATAATGTTTAGGCTTTGAGCTAGGATTAGGACTAAGGTAAGAGTTAGGTTTGAGTTAGGGCTAGGGTTAGGGTTAGGGTTATGCTTAAGGCTTGATTTAGGCTTAGGATTAGCTGTAGGTTTTGTATTAGGTTTAGGGCTAGGTTTAGGGCTCTGGGTAATATACGAGCTATGGTGATGTTGAGGGCTGGTTGTAGTGTTAGGGTTATGGCTAGGTCTAGTGTTCGGTTTAGATTTTCAGGTAGGGTCAGATTTAGAGACAGGTTTATTCTAAAGGCAGAGTCGGTGTTTGGGTTAGAGTTAGTGTTAGGGTTACAGCCAGAATTAGGACTATGTTTAGGTCTAGGGTTAGGTTAGTGTTTGAGTTAGGGTAAGGATTATTGTTAGGGCTAGGGCTAGGTTTATGTTTAGGTCTAGGAGTAGAGTTAAGGCTAGATTTAGGATTTGCTTTAGGTCTAGGGGTAGTTTTAGGGTTTGGTCTAGGGTTGGGGTCAGTTTTAGACCTAGGGTTAGGGTCAGAATAAGGTCAGGGTTAGCATTAGAGTTTGGGATAGGGTTAGAGCTAGAATGAGGGCTAGGGTTAAGACTATTAATAGGGTTAGAGTTTTGGTTAACCTGAGAATTAGAGATCAGTCTAGGGTTACCATTAGTGTTAGGATTATTCTTAGGTTAAGGAATAGCCTTAGAGGTAGGGTTAATGCTAGAGTTAGGGTTAGAGTTAGGGTTATATATAAATTTTGAGCTCGGATTAGGGCTAGTTTTTGTATTAGGATTAGGTCTAGATTTTTGCATTGGCTAATGTAAAAGCCAGGGTTACAATTAGGGTTAGTTTTAGGGTTAGAGTTAGGGGTAGGTCTAGTGTTAGGTTTAGGTTTAAGGTTAGGGTAATATTTAGAGCTAGGGTTATTGTTAGGATATGAGAAAGCATCAAGTTTAGTTTTAGGGTTAGGATTAGCACTCAAATAAGGGCTAGGGTTACTGTTCAGTTTAAGGTGAGGTCTGTGTTTAGAGCTAGGGTGACTGTTAGGATATCAGTCAGGTCAGGGTTTGCTTTAAGTTTAGGGTTATGACTTGAATTAGGGCTAGGATTACTTTTAGGTTTTGGTTTAAGTTTAGGGTGGCCTTTAGAGCTAGGGTCAGTTTTATGATATGAGTCAGGGTCAGGATAAGTTTTAAGGTTAGGGTTAGGACTCGAATTAGGGCTAGGGTTATGACTAGGTGTACTGTTAGGGTTTGGTTTAAGTTAAGGTTTAGTGTTAGGGCAGTTGCTCAGTTTGTTTTAAGTTCTAGGTTTAGGGTTTGGGCTAGTTATAAGATTAGCATTAGGGTTAGGGCTAGTATTAGTGTTAGGCTTAGGCTTTGGGTTATGTTTAGATTTGGATTTAGCATTAGATCTAGGATTAGGGATAGGTCTAACTATAGGGAAAGTGTCAGGGCTAGGGTTATGGTTACAGTAACAGATAGGTTTAGAACTAAGTCTAGGACTAGGGTGAGGGTTAGAGTTAATCTTAGGCCTAGGGTTCTGGTTATTTTTAAAGATAGGGCTAAGTTAGGGCTAGGATTAGGGCTAGGGTTAGTGTTCAGCTTAGGCCTAGTGTTAAGGCTAGGGTATAGTTAATTTTAGGGCACGGTATATTGGTATAGCTAGGTTTAGAGGTAGGGTGAGGGTTAGAATTTGGGTTAGAGCTAGGGTTAGGTATAGGGTATGATTAAGGCTCAGTATAGTGCTAGGATGAGTCCTAGGGTTAATTGTAGTGTGAGGTCTAGAATTAGGGCTAGGGCTTATGTCAGGTCTAGTG
>NW_027287774.1:0-63860 GCF_047511675.1 Marmota flaviventris | reverse complement strand
GTCTGAGGAAGCTCTGCATACACTTTTAAATGAAAGTCTATTTTCCTTGCCTCTGCTTAAGGCTACTCCAACAGGAAACAAAGCATAGAGAGTGCACTGAGAACTAACTGAGTGAGTCAAGTTTCATGCAGCTAGTACAAACCGCGTTGAGTTAGAGTTCCAAAAGCATGTATCCCTATGGGGGAAAATGTAGTAAAACCTAACTATTCAAAGTCATCTTGTAAAGGAATGATTCAACCTAGCAGAACAAAATTTGTGCTGCCAAGAGCAACTGGTATACATATTTTTTCTACCAAGGATCAACAACTTCCGGTGAATTAATATTTGCTGAGATTCCATGAAACTCAGAGTTCTGTGGAAGCTCTGCAAACACTTTAAAATGAAAGTCTATTTTCCTTGCCTCTGCTTAGGGCTACTTCAACAGGAACAAAGCATAGAGAGTACACTGAGAACTAACTGAGTGAGTCAAGTTTCATGCAGCTAGTACAAACCGCGTTTGAGTTAGAGTTCCAAAAGCATGTATCCCTATGGGGAAAATGTAGTAAAACCTAACTAATCAAAGTCATCTTGCATAGGAATTATTCACATTAGCAGAAGAAAATTTGTGCTGCCAAGAGCAACTGGTATGCACATTTTTTCTACCAAGTATCAACAAGTTTGGGTGAATAAATATTTGCTGAAATTCCAGTAAACTCAGAGTTCTTTGGAAGCTTTGCAAATGCTTTCAAATGAAAGTGTATGTTCCTTGCCTCTGCTTAGAGCTACTACCACAGGGAACAAAGCATAGAGAGTACACTGAGAACTAATTGAGTGAGTCAAGTTTCATGCAGCTAGTACAAACCGCGTTTGAGTTAGAGTTCCAAATGCATGTATCCCTATAGGGGAAAATGAAGTGAAACCTATAATTTCAAAGTGTTCCTGCAAACGAACTTTACAACCTAGAACATCTAAATATGGGCAACCAAATGCAAACCCGTCTTCTTATCTTTCCTGTCGAGTAACAACAATTTAGGGTGAAAAAATATTTGCTGAGATTCCAGGAATATCAAAGTTCTGCGGAATCGCTGCAAATGCTTTCAAATGAAAGTTTCTTTCCCTTGCCTCTGCTTAGGGTACTTCAACAGAAAACAAAGCATATAGATCGCACTGAGAACTAGTTGAGTGAGTTTCAGTTTCAAGCAGCTAGCATAAACCGTGTTTGATGTATAATTCCAAATGCATGTATCCCTATAAAGAAAAGGGAAGTGAAACCTAAAAATTCAAAAGTGTTCCTGCAAACGAACTTTTCAATCTAGAAGAACGAAATTTGGGTAGCTAAGTGCAACTGGTATACTCATCTTCATGACAAGTATCATCAAAATCAGGTGAGTAAATATTTGCAGAGATTCCAGTTAACTTGCAGCTCTGTTGAAGCACTGTAAATGCTTTCTAAGGAAAGCGTATGTTCCTTGCCTCCACGTAGGACCACTTCACCAGGGAACAAAGCACAGAGAGCACACCAGGAACTAATTGAGTGAGTCAAGTTTGAAGAAGCTAGCACAAACCGTGTTTGATATACAGTTCCAAATGCATGTATCGCTATAAGGGAAAAGGAAGTGAAACTGAAAATTCAAAGTGCTCCTGCAAACGAACGCTTCAACCCTTAAGAACGAAATTTGGGCAGACAAGTGAAACCAGTATACTCATCTTTGCTGCCAAGTATCATCAAGATCGGGTGAAAAAATTTTGCTGAGATTCCAGTAAACTCAGAGGTCTGAGGAAGCTCTGCATACACTTTTAAATGAAAGTCTATTTTCCTTGCCTCTGCTTAAGGCTACTCCAACAGGAAACAAGCATAGAGAGTGCACTGAGAACTAACTGAGTGAGTCAAGTTTCATGCAGCTAGTACAAACCGCGTTTGAGTTAGAGTTCCAAAAGCATGTATCCCTATGGGGAAAATGTAGTAAAACCTAACTATTCAAAGTCATCTTGTAAAGGAATGATTCAACCTAGCAGAACAAAATTTGTGCTGCCAAGAGCAACTGGTATACATATTTTTTCTACCAAGGATCAACAACTTCCGGTGAATTAATATTTGCTGAGATTCCATGAAACTCAGAGTTCTGTGGAAGCTCTGCAAACACTTTAAAATGAAAGTCTATTTTCCTTGCCTCTGCTTAGGGCTACTTCAACAGGAAACAAAGCATAGAGAGTACACTGAGAACTAACTGAGTGAGTCAAGTTTCATGCAGCTAGTACAAACCGCGTTTGAGTTAGAGTTCCAAAAGCATGTATCCCTATGGGGGAAAATGTAGTAAAACCTAACTAATCAAAGTCATCTTGCATAGGAATTATTCACATTAGCAGAAGAAAATTTGTGCTGCCAAGAGCAACTGGTATGCACATTTTTTCTACCAAGTATCAACAAGTTTGGGTGAATAAATATTTGCTGAAATTCCAGTAAACTCAGAGTTCTTTGGGAACGCTTTGCCAATGCTTTCAAATGAAAGTGTATGTTCCTTGCCTCTGCTTAGAGCTACTACCACAGGGAACAAAGCATAGAGAGTACACTGAGAACTAATTGAGTGAGTCAAGTTTCATGCAGCTAGTACAAACCGCGTTTGAGTTAGAGTTCCAAATGCATGTATCCCTATAGGGGAAAATGAAGTGAAACCTATAATTTCAAAGTGTTCCTGCAAACGAACTTTACAAACCTAGAACATCTAAATATGGGCAACCAAATGCAACCCGTCTTCTTATCTTTCCTGTCGAGTAACAACAATTTAGGGTGAAAAAATATTTGCTGAGATTCCAGGAATATCAAAGTTCTGCGGAATCGCTGCAAATGCTTTCAAATGAAAGTTTCTTTCCCTTGCCTCTGCTTAGGGTACTTCAACAGAAAACAAAGCATATAGATCGCACTGAGAACTAGTTGAGTGAGTTTCAGTTTCAAGCAGCTAGCATAAACCGTGTTTGATGTATAATTCCAAATGCATGTATCCCTATAAAGAAAAGGGAAGTGAAACCTAAAAATTCAAAAGTGTTCCTGCAAACGAACTTTTCAATCTAGAAGAACGAAATTTGGGTAGCTAAGTGCAACTGGTATACTCATCTTCATGACAAGTATCATCAAAATCAGGTGAGTAAATATTTGCAGAGATTCCAGTTAACTTGCAGCCTCTGTTGAAGCACTGTAAATGCTTTCTAAGGAAAGCGTATGTTCCTTGCCTCCACGTAGGACCACTTCACCAGGGAACAAAGCACAGAGAGCACACCAGGAACTAATTGAGTGAGTCAAGTTTGAAGAAGCTAGCACAAACCGTGTTTGATATACAGTTCCAAATGCATGTATCGCTATAAGGGGAAAAGGAAGTGAAACTGAAAATTCAAAGTGCTCCTGCAAACGAACGCTTCAAACCCTTAAGAACGAAATTTGGGCAGACAAGTGAAACCAGTATACTCATCTTTGCTGCCAAGTATCATCAAGATCGGGTGAAAAAATTTTGCTGAGATTCCAGTAAACTCAGAGGTCTGAGGAAGCTCTGCATACACTTTTAAATGAAAGTCTATTTTCCTTGCCTCTGCTTAAGGCTACTCCAACAGGAAACAAAGCATAGAGAGTGCACTGAGAACTAACTGAGTGAGTCAAGTTCATGCAGCTAGTACAAACCGCGTTTGAGTTAGAGTTCCAAAAGCATGTATCCCTATGGGGAAAATGTAGTAAAACCTAACTATTCAAAGTCATCTTGTAAAGGAATGATTCAACCTAGCAGAACAAAATTTGTGCTGCCAAGAGCAACTGGTATACATATTTTTTCTACCAAGGATCAACAACTTCCGGTGAATTAATATTTGCTGAGATTCCATGAAACTCAGAGTTCTGTGGAAGCTCTGCAAACACTTTAAAATGAAAGTCTATTTTCCTTGCCTCTGCTTAGGGCTACTTCAACAGGAAACAAAGCATAGAGAGTACACTGAGAACTAACTGAGTGAGTCAAGTTTCATGCAGCTAGTACAAACCGCGTTTGAGTTAGAGTTCCAAAAGCATGTATCCCTATGGGGGAAAATGTAGTAAAACCTAACTAATCAAAGTCATCTTGCATAGGAATTATTCACATTAGCAGAAGAAAATTTGTGCTGCCAAGAGCAACTGGTATGCACATTTTTTCTACCAAGTATCAACAAGTTTGGGTGAATAAATATTTGCTGAAATTCCAGTAAACTCAGAGTTCTTTGGAAGCTTGCAAAAGCTTTCAAATGAAAGTGTATGTTCCTTGCCTCTGCTTAGAGCTACTACCACAGGGAACAAAGCATAGAGAGTACACTGAGAACTAATTGAGTGAGTCAAGTTTCATGCAGCTAGTACAAACCGCGTTTGAGTTAGAGTTCCAAATGCATGTATCCCTATAGGGGAAATGAAGTGAAACCTATAATTTCAAAGTGTTCCTGCAAACGAACTTTACAACCTAGAACATCTAAATATGGGCAACCAAATGCAACCGGTCTTCTTATCTTTCCTGTCGAGTAACAACAATTTAGGGTGAAAAAATATTTGCTGAGATTCCAGGAATATCAAAGTTCTGCGGAATCGCTGCAAATGCTTTCAAATGAAAGTTTCTTTCCCTTGCCTCTGCTTAGGGTACTTCAACAGAAAACAAAGCATATAGATCGCACTGAGAACTAGTTGAGTGAGTTTCAGTTTCAAGCAGCTAGCATTAAACCGTGTTTGATGTATAATTCCAAATGCATGTATCCCTATAAAGAAAAGGGAAGTGAAACCTAAAAATTCAAAAGTGTTCCTGCAAACGAACTTTTCAATCTAGAAGAACGAAAATTTGGGTAGCTAAGTGCAACTGGTATACTCATCTTCATGACAAGTATCATCAAAATCAGGTGAGTAAATATTTGCAGAGATTCCAGTTAACTTGCAGCTCTGTTGAAGCACTGTAAATGCTTTCTAAGGAAAGCGTATGTTCCTTGCCTCCACGTAGGACCACTTCACCAGGGAACAAAGCACAGAGAGCACACCAGGAACTAATTGAGTGAGTCAAGTTTGAAGAAGCTAGCACAAACCGTGTTTGATATACAGTTCCAAATGCATGTATCGCTATAAGGGAAAAGGAAGTGAAACTGAAAATTCAAAGTGCTCCTGCAAACGAACGCTTCAACCCTTAAGAACGAAATTTGGGCAGACAAGTGAAACCAGTATACTCATCTTTGCTGCCAAGTATCATCAAGATCGGGTGAAAAAATTTTGCTGAGATTCCAGTAAACTCAGAGGTCTGAGGAAGCTCTGCATACACTTTTAAATGAAAGTCTATTTTCCTTGCCTCTGCTTAAGGCTACTCCAACAGGAAACAAAGCATAGAGAGTGCACTGAGAACTAACTGAGTGAGTCAAGTTTCATGCAGCTAGTACAAACCGCGTTTGAGTTAGAGTTCCAAAAGCATGTATCCCTATGGGGGAAAATGTAGTAAAACCTAACTAATCAAAGTCATCTTGTAAAGGAATGATTCAACCTAGCAGAACAAAATTGTGCTGCCAAGAGCAACTGGTATACATATTTTTTCTACCAAGGATCAACAACTTCCGGTGAATTAATATTTGCTGAGATTCCATGAAACTCAGAGTTCTGTGGAAGCTCTGCAAACACTTTAAAATGAAAGTCTATTTTCCTTGCCTCTGCTTAGGGCTACTTCACAGGAAACAAAGCATAGAGAGTACACTGAGAACTAACTGAGTGAGTCAAGTTTTCATGCAGCTAGTACAAACCGCGTTTGAGTTAGAGTTCCAAAAGCATGTATCCCTATGGGGGAAAATGTAGTAAAACCTAACTAATCAAAGTCATCTTGCATAGGAATTATTCACATTAGCAGAAGAAAATTTGTGCTGCCAAGAGCAACTGGTATGCACATTTTTCTACCAAGTATCAACAAGTTTGGGTGAATAAATATTTGCTGAAATTCCAGTAAACTCAGAGTTCTTTGGAAGCTTTGCAAATGCTTTCAAATGAAAGTGTATGTTCCTTGCCTCTGCTTAGAGCTACTACCACAGGGAACAAAGCATAGAGAGTACACTGAGAACTAATTGAGTGAGTCAAGTTTCATGCAGCTAGTACAAACCGCGTTTGAGTTAGAGTTCCCAAATGCATGTATCCCTATAGGGGAAAATGAAGTGAAACCTATAATTTCAAAGTGTTCCTGCAAACGAACTTTACAACCTAGAACATCTAAATATGGGCAACCAAATGCAACCGGTCTTCTTATCTTTCCTGTCGAGTAACAACAATTTAGGGTGAAAAATATTTGCTGAGATTCCAGGAATATCAAAGTTCTGCGGAATCGCTGCAAATGCTTTCAAATGAAAGTTTCTTTCCCTTGCCTCTGCTTAGGGTACTTCAACAGAAAACAAAGCATATAGATCGCACTGAGAACTAGTTGAGTGAGTTTCAGTTTCAAGCAGCTAGCATAAACCGTGTTTGATGTATAATTCCAAATGCATGTATCCCTATAAAGAAAAGGGAAGTGAAACCTAAAAATTCAAAAGTGTTCCTGCAAACGAACTTTTCAATCTAGAAGAACGAAATTTGGGTAGCTAAGTGCAACTGGTATACTCATCTTCATGACAAGTATCATCAAAATCAGGTGAGTAAATATTTGCAGAGATTCCAGTTAACTTGCAGCTCTGTTGAAGCACTGTAAATGCTTTCTAAGGAAAGCGTATGTTCCTTGCCTCCACGTAGGACCACTTCACCAGGGAACAAAGCACAGAGAGCACACCAGGAACTAATTGAGTGAGTCAAGTTTGAAGAAGCTAGCACAAACCGTGTTTGATATACAGTTCCAAATGCATGTATCGCTATAAGGGAAAAGAAGTGAAACTGAAAATTCAAAGTGCTCCTGCAAACGAACGCTTCAACCCTTAAGAACGAAATTTGGGCAGACAAGTGAAACCAGTATACTCATCTTTGCTGCCAAGTATCATCAAGATCGGGTGAAAAAATTTTGCTGAGATTCCAGTAAACTCAGAGGTCTGAGGAAGCTCTGCATACACTTTTAAATGAAAGTCTATTTTCCTTGCCTCTGCTTAAGGCTACTCCAACAGGAAACAAAGCATAGAGAGTGCACTGAGAACTAACTGAGTGAGTCAAGTTTCATGCAGCTAGTACAAACCGGCGTTTGAGTTAGAGTTCCAAAAGCATGTATCCCTATGGGGGAAAATGTAGTAAAACCTAACTATTCAAAGTCATCTTGTAAAGGAATGATTCAACCTAGCAGAACAAAATTTGTGCTGCCAAGAGCAACTGGTATACATATTTTTTCTACCAAGGATCAACAACTTCCGGTGAATTAATATTTGCTGAGATTCCATGAAACTCAGAGTTCTGTGGAAGCTCTGCAAACACTTTAAAATGAAAGTCTATTTTCCTTGCCTCTGCTTAGGGCTACTTCAACAGGAAACAAAGCATAGAGAGTACACTGAGAACTAACTGAGTGAGTCAAGTTTCATGCAGCTAGTACAAACCGCGTTTGAGTTAGAGTTCCAAAAGCATGTATCCCTATGGGGGAAAATGTAGTAAAACCTAACTAATCAAAGTCATCTTGCATAGGAATTATCACCATTAGCAAAGAAATTTGTGCTGCCAAGAGCAACTGGTATGCACATTTTTTCTACCAAGTATCAACAAGTTTGGGTGAATAAATATTTGCTGAAATTCCAGTAAACTCAGAGTTCTTTGGAAGCTTTGCAAATGCTTTCAAATGAAAGTGTATGTTCCTTGCCTCTGCTTAGAGCTACTACCACAGGGAACAAAGCATAGAGAGTACACTGAGAACTAATTGAGTGAGTCAAGTTTCATGCAGCTAGTACAAACCGCGTTTGAGTTAGAGTTCCAAATGCATGTATCCCTATAGGGAAAATGAAGTGAAACCTATAATTTCAAAAGTGTTCCTGCAAACGAACTTTACAACCTAGAACATCTAAATATGGGCAACCAAATGCAACCGGTCTTCTTATCTTTCCTGTCGAGTAACAACAATTTAGGGTGAAAAAATATTTGCTGAGATTCCAGGAATATCAAAGTTCTGCGGATCGCTGCAAATGCTTTCAAATGAAAGTTTCTTTCCCTTGCCTCTGCTTAGGGTACTTCAACAGAAAACAAAGCATATAGATCGCACTGAGAACTAGTTGAGTGAGTTTCAGTTTCAAGCAGCTAGCATAAACCGTGTTTGATGTATAATTCCAAATGCATGTATCCCTATAAAGAAAAGGGGAAGTGAAACCTAAAAATTCAAAAGTGTTCCTGCAAACGAACTTTTCAATCTAGAAGAACGAAATTTGGGTAGCTAAGTGCAACTGGTATACTCATCTTCATGACAAGTATCATCAAAATCAGGTGAGTAAATATTTGCAGAGATTCCAGTTAACTTGCAGCTCTGTTGAAGCACTGTAAATGCTTTCTAAGGAAAGCGTATGTTCCTTGCCTCCACGTAGGACCACTTCACCAGGGAACAAAGCACAGAGAGCACACCAGGAACTAATTGAGTGAGTCAAGTTTGAAGAAGCTAGCACAAACCGTGTTTGATATACAGTTCCAAATGCATGTATCGCTATAAGGGAAAAGGAAGTGAAACTGAAAATTCAAAGTGCTCCTGCAAACGAACGCTTCAACCTTAAGAACGAAATTTGGGCAGACAAGTGAAACCAGTATACTCATCTTTGCTGCCAAGTATCATCAAGATCGGGTGAAAAATTTTGCTGAGATTCCAGTAAACTCAGAGGTCTGAGGAAGCTCTGCATACACTTTTAAATGAAAGTCTATTTTCCTTGCCTCTGCTTAAGGCTACTCCAACAGGAAACAAAGCATAGAGAGTGCACTGAGAACTAACTGAGTGAGTCAAGTTTCATGCAGCTAGTACAAACCGCGTTTGAGTTAGAGTTCCAAAAGCATGTATCCCTATGGGGGAAAATGTAGTAAAACCTAACTATTCAAAGTCATCTTGTAAAGGAATGATTCAACCTAGCAGAAACAAAATTTGTGCTGCCAAGAGCAACTGGTATACATATTTTTTCTACCAAGGATCAACAACTTCCGGTGAATTAATATTTGCTGAGATTCCATGAAACTCAGAGTTCTGTGGAAGCTCTGCAAACACTTTAAAAATGAAAGTCTATTTTCCTTGCCTCTGCTTAGGGCTACTTCAACAGGAAAAAAGCATAGAGAGAACACTGAGAACTAACTGAGTGAGTCAAGTTTCATGCAGCTAGTACAAACCGCGTTTGAGTTAGAGTTACAAAAAGCATGTATCCCTATGGGGGAAAATGTAGTAAAACCTAACTAATCAAAGTCATCTTGCATAGGAATTATTCACATTAGCAGAAGAAAATTTGTGCTGCCAAGAGCAACTGGTATGCACATTTTTTCTACCAAGTATCAACAAGTTTGGGTGAATAAATATTTGCTGAATTCCAGTAAACTCAGAGTTCTTTGGAAGCTTTGCAAATGCTTTCAAATGAAAGTGTATGTTCCTTGCCTCTGCTTAGAGCTACTACCACAGGAACAAAGCATAGAGAGTACACTGAGAACTAATTGAGTGAGTCAAGTTTCATGCAGCTAGTACAAACCGCGTTTGAGTTAGAGTTCCAAATGCATGTATCCCTATAGGGGAAAATGAAGTGAAACCTATAATTTCAAAGTGTTCCTGCAAACGAACTTTACAACCTAGAACATCTAAATATGGGCAACCAAATGCAACCGGTCTTCTTATCTTTCCTGTCGAGTAACAACAATTTAGGTGAAAAAAATATTTGCTGAGATTCCAGGAATATCAAAGTTCTGCGGAATCGCTGCAAATGCTTTCAAATGAAAGTTTCTTTCCCTTGCCTCTGCTTAGGGTACTTCAACAGAAAACAAAGCATATAGATCGCACTGAGAACTAGTTGAGTGAGTTTCAGTTTCAAGCAGCTAGCATAAACCGTGTTTGATGTATAATTCCAAATGCATGTATCCCTATAAAGAAAAGGGAAGTGAAACCTAAAAATTCAAAAGTGTTCCTGCAAACGAACTTTTCAATCTAGAAGAACGAAATTTGGGTAGCTAAGTGCAACTGGTATACTCATCTTCATGACAAGTATCATCAAAATCAGGTGAGTAAATATTTGCAGAGATTCCAGTTAACTTGCAGCTCTGTTGAAGCACTGTAAATGCTTTCTAAGGAAAGCGTATGTTCCTTGCCTCCACGTAGGACCACTTCACCAGGGAACAAAGCACAGAGAGCACACCAGGAACTAATTGAGTGAGTCAAGTTTGAAGAAGCTAGCACAAACCGTGTTTGATATACAGTTCCAAATGCATGTATCGCTATAAGGGAAAAGGAAGTGAAACTGAAAATTCAAAGTGCTCCTGCAAACGAACGCTTCAACCCTTAAGAACGAAATTTGGGCAGACAAGTGAAACCAGTATACTCATCTTTGCTGTCAAGTATCATCAAGATCGGGTGAAAAAATTTTGCTGAGATTCCAGTAAACTCAGAGGTCTGAGGAAGCTCTGCATACACTTTTAAATGAAAGTCTATTTTCCTTGCCTCTGCTTAAGGCTACTCCAACAGGAAACAAAGCATAGAGAGTGCACTGAGAACTAACTGAGTGAGTCAAGTTTCATGCAGCTAGTACAAACCGCGTTTGAGTTAGAGTTCCAAAAGCATGTATCCCTATGGGGGAAAATGTAGTAAAAACCTAACTAATCAAAGTCATCTTGTAAAGGAATGATTCAACCTAGCAGAACAAAATTTGTGCTGCCAAGAGCAACTGGTATACATATTTTTCTACCAAGGATCAACAACTTCCGGTGAATTAATATTTGCTGAGATTCCATGAAACTCAGAGTTCTGTGGAAGCTCTGCAAACACTTTAAAATGAAAGTCTATTTTCCTTGCCTCTGCTTAGGGCTACTTCAACAGGAAACAAAGCATAGAGAGTACACTGAGAACTAACTGAGTGAGTCAAGTTTCATGCAGCTAGTACAAACCGCGTTTGAGTTAGAGTTCCAAAAGCATGTATCCCTATGGGGGAAAATGTAGTAAAACCTAACTAATCAAAGTCATCTTGCATAGGAATTATTCACATTAGCAGAAGAAAATTTGTGCTGCCAAGAGCAACTGGTATGCACATTTTTTCTACCAAGTATCAACAAAGTTTGGGTGAATAAATATTTGCTGAAAATTCCAGTAAACTCAGAGTTCTTTGGAAGCTTTGCAAATGCTTTCAAATGAAAGTGTATGTTCCTTGCCTCTGCTTAGAGCTACTACCACAGGGAACAAAGCATAGAGAGTACACTGAGAACTAATTGAGTGAGTCAAGTTTCATGCAGCTAGTACAAACCGCGTTTGAGTTAGAGTTCCAAATGCATGTATCCCTATAGGGGAAAATGAAGTGAAACCTATAATTCAAAGTGTTCCTGCAAACGAACTTTACAACCTAGAACATCTAAATATGGGCAACCAAATGCAACCGGTCTTCTTATCTTTCTGTCGAGTAACAACAATTTAGGGTGAAAAAATATTTGCTGAGATTCCAGGAATATCAAAGTTCTGCGGAATCGCTGCAAATGCTTTCAAATGAAATTTCTTTCCCTTGCCTCTGCTTAGGGTACTTCAACAGAAAACAAAGCATATAGATCGCACTGAGAACTAGTTGAGTGAGTTTCAGTTTCAAGCAGCTAGCATAAACCGTGTTTGATGTATAATTCCAAATGCATGTATCCCTATAAAGAAAAGGGAAGTGAAACCTAAAAATTCAAAAGTGTTCCTGCAAACGAACTTTTCAATCTAGAAGAACGAAATTTGGGTAGCTAAGTGCAACTGGTATACTCATCTTCATGACAAGTATCATCAAAATCAGGTGAGTAAATATTTGCAGAGATTCCAGTTAACTTGCAGCTCTGTTGAAGCACTGTAAATGCTTTCTAAGGAAAGCGTATGTTCCTTGCCTCCACGTAGACCACTTCACCAGGGAACAAAGCACAGAGAGCACACCAGGAACTAATTGAGTGAGTCAAGTTTGAAGAAGCTAGCACAAACCGTGTTTGATATACAGTTCCAAATGCATGTATCGCTATAAGGGAAAAGGAAGTGAAACTGAAAATTCAAAGTGCTCCTGCAAACGAACGCTTCAACCTTAAGAACGAAATTTGGGCAGACAAGTGAAACCAGTATACTCATCTTTGCTGTCAAGTATCATCAAGATCGGGTGAAAAAATTTTGCTGAGATTCCAGTAAACTCAGAGGTCTGAGGAAGCTCTGCATACACTTTTAAATGAAAGTCTATTTTCCTTGCCTCTGCTTAAGGCTACTCCAACAGGAAACAAAGCATAGAGAGTGCACTGAGAACTAACTGAGTGAGTCAAGTTTCATGCAGCTAGTACAAACCGCGTTTGAGTTAGAGTTCCAAAAGCATGTATCCCTATGGGGGAAAATGTAGTAAAACCTAACTAATCAAAGTCATCTTGCATAGGAATTATTCACATTAGCAGAAGAAAATTTGTGCTGCCAAGAGCAACTGGTATGCACATTTTTTCTACCAAGTATCAACAAGTTTGGGTGAATAAATATTTGCTGAAATTCCAGTAAACTCAGAGTTCTTTGGAAGCTTTGCAAATGCTTTCAAATGAAAGTGTATGTTCCTTGCCTCTGCTTAGAGCTACTACCACAGGGAACAAAGCATAGAGAGTACACTGAGAACTAATTGAGTGAGTCAAGTTTCATGCAGCTAGTACAAACCGCGTTTGAGTTAGAGTTCCAAATGCATGTATCCCTATAGGGGAAAATGAAGTGAAACCTATAATTTCAAAGTGTTCCTGCAAACGAACTTTACAACCTAGAACATCTAAATATGGGCAACCAAATGCAACCGGTCTTCTTATCTTTCCTGTCGAGTAACAACAATTTAGGGTGAAAAAATATTTGCTGAGATTCCAGGAATATCAAAGTTCTGCGGAATCGCTGCAAATGCTTTCAAATGAAAGTTTCTTTCCCTTGCCTCTGCTTAGGGTACTTCAACAGAAAACAAAGCATATAGATCGCACTGAGAACTAGTTGAGTGAGTTTCAGTTTCAAGCAGCTAGCATAAACCGTGTTTGATGTATAATTCCAAATGCATGTATCCCTATAAAGAAAAGGGAAGTGAAACCTAAAAATTCAAAAGTGTTCCTGCAAACGAACTTTTCAATCTAGAAGAACGAAATTTGGGTAGCTAGTGCAACTGGTATACTCATCTTCATGACAAGTATCATCAAAATCAGGTGAGTAAATATTTGCAGAGATTCCAGTTAACTTGCAGCTCTGTTGAAGCACTGTAAATGCTTTCTAAGGAAAGCGTATGTTCCTTGCCTCCACGTAGGACCACTTCACCAGGGAACAAAGCACAGAGAGCACACCAGGAACTAATTGAGTGAGTCAAGTTTGAAGAAGCTAGCACAAACCGTGTTTGATATACAGTTCCAAATGCATGTATCGCTATAAGGGAAAAGGAAGTGAAACTGAAAATTCAAAGTGCTCCTGCAAACGAACGCTTCAACCCTTAAGAACGAAATTTGGGCAGACAAGTGAAACCAGTATACTCATCTTTGCTGCCAAGTATCATCAAGATCGGGTGAAAAAATTTTGCTGAGATTCCAGTAAACTCAGAGGTCTGAGGAAGCTCTGCATACACTTTTAAATGAAAGTCTATTTTCCTTGCCTCTGCTTAAGGCTACTTCAACAGGAAACAAAGCATAGAGAGTGCACTGAGAACTAACTGAGTGAGTCAAGTTTCATGCAGCTAGTACAAACCGCGTTTGAGTTAGAGTTCCAAAAGCATGTATCCCTATGGGGGAAAATGTAGTAAAACCTAACTAATCAAAGTCATCTTGTAAAGGAATGATTCAACCTAGCAGAACAAAATTTGTGCTGCCAAGAGCAACTGGTATACATATTTTTTCTACCAAGGATCAACAACTTCCGGTGAATTAATATTTGCTGAGATTCCATGAAACTCAGAGTTCTGTGGAAGCTCTGCAAACACTTTAAAATGAAAGTCTATTTTCCTTGCCTCTGCTTAGGGCTACTTCAACAGGAAACAAAGCATAGAGAGTACACTGAGAACTAACTGAGTGAGTCAAGTTTCATGCAGCTAGTACAAACCGCGTTTGAGTTAGAGTTCCAAAAGCATGTATCCCTATGGGGGAAAATGTAGTAAAACCTAACTAATCAAAGTCATCTTGCATAGGAATTATTCACATTAGCAGAAGAAAATTTGTGCTGCCAAGAGCAACTGGTATGCACATTTTTTCTACCAAGTATCAACAAGTTTGGGTGAATAAATATTTGCTGAAATTCCAGTAAACTCAGAGTTCTTTGGAAGCTTTGCAAATGCTTTCAAATGAAAGTGTATGTTCCTTGCCTCTGCTTAGAGCTACTACCACAGGGAACAAAGCATAGAGAGTACACTGAGAACTAATTGAGTGAGTCAAGTTTCATGCAGCTAGTACAAACCGCGTTTGAGTTAGAGTTCCAAATGCATGTATCCCTATAGGGGAAAATGAAGTGAAACCTATAATTTCAAAGTGTTCCTGCAAACGAACTTTACAACCTAGAACATCTAAATATGGGCAACCAAATGCAACCGGTCTTCTTATCTTTCCTGTCGAGTAACAACAATTTAGGGTGAAAAAATATTTGCTGAGATTCCAGGAATATCAAAGTTCTGCGGAATCGCTGCAAATGCTTTCAAATGAAAGTTTCTTTCCCTTGCCTCTGCTTAGGGTACTTCAACAGAAAACAAAGCATATAGATCGCACTGAGAACTAGTTGAGTGAGTTTCAGTTTCAAGCAGCTAGCATAAACCGTGTTTGATGTATAATTCCAAATGCATGTATCCCTATAAAGAAAAAGGGAAGTGAAACCTAAAAATTCAAAAGTGTTCCTGCAAACGAACTTTTCAATCTAGAAGAACGAAATTTGGGTAGCTAAGTGCAACTGGTATACTCATCTTCATGACAAGTATCATCAAAATCAGGTGAGTAAATATTTGCAGAGATTCCAGTTAACTTGCAGCTCTGTTGAAGCACTGTAAATGCTTTCTAAGGAAAGCGTATGTTCCTTGCCTCCACGTAGGACCACTTCACCAGGGAACAAAGCCAGAGAGCACACCAGGAACTAATTGAGTGAGTCAAGTTTGAAGAAGCTAGCACAAACCGTGTTTGATATACAGTTCCAAATGCATGTATCGCTATAAGGGAAAAGGAAGTGAAACTGAAAATTCAAAGTGCTCCTGCAAACGAACGCTTCAACCCTTAAGAACGAAATTTGGGGCAGACAAGTGAAACCAGTATACTCATCTTTGCTGCCAAGTATCATCAAGATCGGGTGAAAAAATTTGCTGAGATTCCAGTAAACTCAGAGGTCTGAGGAAGCTCTGCATACACTTTTAAATGAAAGTCTATTTTCCTTGCCTCTGCTTAAGGCTACTCCAACAGGAAACAAAGCATAGAGAGTGCACTGAGAACTAACTGAGTGAGTCAAGTTTCATGCAGCTAGTACAAACCGCGTTTGAGTTAGAGTTCCAAAAGCATGTATCCCTATGGGGGAAAATGTAGTAAACCTAACTAATCAAAGTCATCTTGTAAAGGAATGATTCAACCTAGCAGAACAAAATTTGTGCTGCCAAGAGCAACTGGTATACATATTTTTTCTACCAAGGATCAACAACTTCCCGGTGAATTAATATTTGCTGAGATTCCATGAAACTCAGAGTTCTGTGGAAGCTCTGCAAACACTTTAAAATGAAAGTCTATTTTCCTTGCCTCTGCTTAGGGCTACTTCAACAGGAAACAAAGCATAGAGAGTACACTGAGAACTAACTGAGTGAGTCAAGTTTCATGCAGCTAGTACAAACCGCGTTTGAGTTAGAGTTCCAAAAGCATGTATCCCTATGGGGGAAAATGTAGTAAAACCTAACTAATCAAAGTCATCTTGCATAGGAATTATTCACATTAGCAGAAGAAAATTTGTGCTGCCAAGAGCAACTGGTATGCACATTTTTTCTACCAAGTATCAACAAGTTTGGGTGAATAAATATTTGCTGAAATTCCAGTAAACTCAGAGTTCTTTGGAAGCTTTGCAAATGCTTTCAAATGAAAGTGTATGTTCCTTGCCTCTGCTTAGAGCTACTACCACAGGGAACAAAGCATAGAGAGTACACTGAGAACTAATTGAGTGAGTCAAGTTTCATGCAGCTAGTACAAACCGCGTTTGAGTTAGAGTTCCAAATGCATGTATCCCTATAGGGGAAAATGAAGTGAAACCTATAATTTCAAAGTGTTCCTGCAAACGAACTTTACAACCTAGAACATCTAAATATGGGCAACCAAATGCAACCGGTCTTCTTATCTTTCCTGTCGAGTAACAACAATTTAGGGTGAAAAAATATTTGCTGAGATTCCAGGAATATCAAAGTTCTGCGGAATCGCTGCAAATGCTTTCAAATGAAAGTTTCTTTCCCTTGCCTCTGCTTAGGGTACTTCAACAGAAAACAAAGCATATAGATCGCACTGAGAACTAGTTGAGTGAGTTTCAGTTTCAAGCAGCTAGCATAAACCGTGTTTGATGTATAATTCCAAATGCATGTATCCCTATAAAGAAAAGGGAAGTGAAACCTAAAAATTCAAAAGTGTTCCTGCAAACGAACTTTTCAATCTAGAAGAACGAAATTTGGGTAGCTAAGTGCAACTGGTATACTCATCTTCATGACAAGTATCATCAAAATCAGGTGAGTAAATATTTGCAGAGATTCCAGTTAACTTGCAGCTCTGTTGAAGCACTGTAAATGCTTTCTAAGGAAAGCGTATGTTCCTTGCCTCCACGTAGGACCACTACACCAGGGAACAAAGCACAGAGAGCACACCAGGAACTAATTGAGTGAGTCAAGTTTGAAGAAGCTAGCACAAACCGTGTTTGATATACAGTTCCAAATGCATGTATCGCTATAAGGGAAAAGGAAGTGAAACTGAAAATTCAAAGTGCTCCTGCAAACGAACGCTTCAACCCTTAAGAACGAAATTTGGGCAGACAAGTGAAACCAGTATACTCATCTTTGCTGCCAAGTATCATCAAGATCGGGTGAAAAAATTTTGCTGAGATTCCAGTAAACTCAGAGGTCTGAGGAAGCTCTGCATACACTTTTAAATGAAAGTCTATTTTCCTTGCCTCTGCTTAAGGCTACTTCAACAGGAAACAAAGCATAGAGAGTGCACTGAGAACTAACTGAGTGAGTCAAGTTTCATGCAGCTAGTACAAACCGCGTTTGAGTTAGAGTTCCAAAAGCATGTATCCCTATGGGGGAAAATGTAGTAAAACCTAACTAATCAAAGTCATCTTGTAAAGGAATGATTCAACCTAGCAGAACAAAATTTGTGCTGCCAAGAGCAACTGGTATACATATTTTTTCTACCAAGGATCAACAACTTCCGGTGAATTAATATTTGCTGAGATTCCATGAAACTCAGAGTTCTGTGGAAGCTCTGCAAACACTTTAAAATGAAAGTCTATTTTCCTTGCCTCTGCTTAGGGCTACTTCAACAGGAAACAAAGCATAGAGAGTACACTGAGAACTAACTGAGTGAGTCAAGTTTCATGCAGCTAGTACAAACCGCGTTTGAGTTAGAGTTCCAAAAGCATGTATCCCTATGGGGGAAAATGTAGTAAAACCTAACTAATCAAAGTCATCTTGCATAGGAATTATTCACATTAGCAGAAGAAAATTTGTGCTGCCAAGAGCAACTGGTATGCACATTTTTTCTACCAAGTATCAACAAGTTTGGGTGAATAAATATTTGCTGAAATTCCAGTAAACTCAGAGTTCTTTGGAAGCTTTGCAAATGCTTTCAAATGAAAGTGTATGTTCCTTGCCTCTGCTTAGAGCTACTACCACAGGGAACAAAGCATAGAGAGTACACTGAGAACTAATTGAGTGAGTCAAGTTTCATGCAGCTAGTACAAACCGCGTTTGAGTTAGAGTTCCAAATGCATGTATCCCTATAGGGGAAAATGAAGTGAAACCTATAATTTCAAAGTGTTCCTGCAAACGAACTTTACAACCTAGAACATCTAAATATGGGCAACCAAATGCAACCGGTCTTCTTATCTTTCCTGTCGAGTAACAACAATTTAGGGTGAAAAAATATTTGCTGAGATTCCAGGAATATCAAAGTTCTGCGGAATCGCTGCAAATGCTTTCAAATGAAAGTTTCTTTCCCTTGCCTCTGCTTAGGGTACTTCAACAGAAAACAAAGCATATAGATCGCACTGAGAACTAGTTGAGTGAGTTTCAGTTTCAAGCAGCTAGCATAAACCGTGTTTGATGTATAATTCCAAATGCATGTATCCCTATAAAGAAAAGGGAAGTGAAACCTAAAAATTCAAAAGTGTTCCTGCAAACGAACTTTTCAATCTAGAAGAACGAAATTTGGGTAGCTAAGTGCAACTGGTATACTCATCTTCATGACAAGTATCATCAAAATCAGGTGAGTAAATATTTGCAGAGATTCCAGTTAACTTGCAGCTCTGTTGAAGCACTGTAAATGCTTTCTAAGGAAAGCGTATGTTCCTTGCCTCCACGTAGGACCACTACACCAGGGAACAAAGCACAGAGAGCACACCAGGAACTAATTGAGTGAGTCAAGTTTGAAGAAGCTAGCACAAACCGTGTTTGATATACAGTTCCAAATGCATGTATCGCTATAAGGGAAAAGGAAGTGAAACTGAAAATTCAAAGTGCTCCTGCAAACGAACGCTTCAACCCTTAAGAACGAAATTTGGGCAGACAAGTGAAACCAGTATACTCATCTTTGCTGCCAAGTATCATCAAGATCGGGTGAAAAAATTTTGCTGAGATTCCAGTAAACTCAGAGGTCTGAGGAAGCTCTGCATACACTTTTAAATGAAAGTCTATTTTCCTTGCCTCTGCTTAAGGCTACTTCAACAGGAAACAAAGCATAGAGAGTGCACTGAGAACTAACTGAGTGAGTCAAGTTTCATGCAGCTAGTACAAACCGCGTTTGAGTTAGAGTTCCAAAAGCATGTATCCCTATGGGGGAAAATGTAGTAAAACCTAACTAATCAAAGTCATCTTGTAAAGGAATGATTCAACCTAGCAGAACAAAATTTGTGCTGCCAAGAGCAACTGGTATACATATTTTTTCTACCAAGGATCAACAACTTCCGGTGAATTAATATTTGCTGAGATTCCATGAAACTCAGAGTTCTGTGGAAGCTCTGCAAACACTTTAAAATGAAAGTCTATTTTCCTTGCCTCTGCTTAGGGCTACTTCAACAGGAAACAAAGCATAGAGAGTACACTGAGAACTAACTGAGTGAGTCAAGTTTCATGCAGCTAGTACAAACCGCGTTTGAGTTAGAGTTCCAAAAGCATGTATCCCTATGGGGGAAAATGTAGTAAAACCTAACTAATCAAAGTCATCTTGCATAGGAATTATTCACATTAGCAGAAGAAAATTTGTGCTGCCAAGAGCAACTGGTATGCACATTTTTTCTACCAAGTATCAACAAGTTTGGGTGAATAAATATTTGCTGAAATTCCAGTAAACTCAGAGTTCTTTGGAAGCTTTGCAAATGCTTTCAAATGAAAGTGTATGTTCCTTGCCTCTGCTTAGAGCTACTACCACAGGGAACAAAGCATAGAGAGTACACTGAGAACTAATTGAGTGAGTCAAGTTTCATGCAGCTAGTACAAACCGCGTTTGAGTTAGAGTTCCAAATGCATGTATCCCTATAGGGGAAAATGAAGTGAAACCTATAATTTCAAAGTGTTCCTGCAAACGAACTTTACAACCTAGAACATCTAAATATGGGCAACCAAATGCAACCGGTCTTCTTATCTTTCCTGTCGAGTAACAACAATTTAGGGTGAAAAAATATTTGCTGAGATTCCAGGAATATCAAAGTTCTGCGGAATCGCTGCAAATGCTTTCAAATGAAAGTTTCTTTCCCTTGCCTCTGCTTAGGGTACTTCAACAGAAAACAAAGCATATAGATCGCACTGAGAACTAGTTGAGTGAGTTTCAGTTTCAAGCAGCTAGCATAAACCGTGTTTGATGTATAATTCCAAATGCATGTATCCCTATAAAGAAAAGGGAAGTGAAACCTAAAAATTCAAAAGTGTTCCTGCAAACGAACTTTTCAATCTAGAAGAACGAAATTTGGGTAGCTAAGTGCAACTGGTATACTCATCTTCATGACAAGTATCATCAAAATCAGGTGAGTAAATATTTGCAGAGATTCCAGTTAACTTGCAGCTCTGTTGAAGCACTGTAAATGCTTTCTAAGGAAAGCGTATGTTCCTTGCCTCCACGTAGGACCACTTCACCAGGGAACAAAGCACAGAGAGCACACCAGGAACTAATTGAGTGAGTCAAGTTTGAAGAAGCTAGCACAAACCGTGTATGATATACAGTTCCAAATGCATGTATCGCTATAAGGGAAAAGGAAGTGAAACTGAAAATTCAAAGTGCTCCTGCAAACGAACGCTTCAACCCTTAAGAACGAAATTTGGGCAGACAAGTGAAACCAGTATACTCATCTTTGCTGCCAAGTATCATCAAGATCGGGTGAAAAAATTTTGCTGAGATTCCAGTAAACTCAGAGGTCTGAGGAAGCTCTGCATACACTTTTAAATGAAAGTCTATTTTCCTTGCCTCTGCTTAAGGCTACTTCAACAGGAAACAAAGCATAGAGAGTGCACTGAGAACTAACTGAGTGAGTCAAGTTTCATGCAGCTAGTACAAACCGCGTTTGAGTTAGAGTTCCAAAAGCATGTATCCCTATGGGGGAAAATGTAGTAAAACCTAACTAATCAAAGTCATCTTGTAAAGGAATGATTCAACCTAGCAGAACAAAATTTGTGCTGCCAAGAGCAACTGGTATACATATTTTTTCTACCAAGGATCAACAACTTCCGGTGAATTAATATTTGCTGAGATTCCATGAAACTCAGAGTTCTGTGGAAGCTCTGCAAACACTTTAAAATGAAAGTCTATTTTCCTTGCCTCTGCTTAGGGCTACTTCAACAGGAAACAAAGCATAGAGAGTACACTGAGAACTAACTGAGTGAGTCAAGTTTCATGCAGCTAGTACAAACCGCGTTTGAGTTAGAGTTCCAAAAGCATGTATCCCTATGGGGGAAAATGTAGTAAAACCTAACTAATCAAAGTCATCTTGCATAGGAATTATTCACATTAGCAGAAGAAAATTTGTGCTGCCAAGAGCAACTGGTATGCACATTTTTTCTACCAAGTATCAACAAGTTTGGGTGAATAAATATTTGCTGAAATTCCAGTAAACTCAGAGTTCTTTGGAAGCTTTGCAAATGCTTTCAAATGAAAGTGTATGTTCCTTGCCTCTGCTTAGAGCTACTACCACAGGGAACAAAGCATAGAGAGTACACTGAGAACTAACTGAGTGAGTCAAGTTTCATGCAGCTAGTACAAACCGCGTTTGAGTTAGAGTTCCAAATGCATGTATCCCTATAGGGGAAAATGAAGTGAAACCTATAATTTCAAAGTGTTCCTGCAAACGAACTTTACAACCTAGAACATCTAAATATGGGCAACCAAATGCAACCGGTCTTCTTATCTTTCCTGTCGAGTAACAACAATTTAGGGTGAAAAAATATTTGCTGAGATTCCAGGAATATCAAAGTTCTGCGGAATCGCTGCAAATGCTTTCAAATGAAAGTTTCTTTCCCTTGCCTCTGCTTAGGGTACTTCAACAGAAAACAAAGCATATAGATCGCACTGAGAACTAGTTGAGTGAGTTTCAGTTTCAAGCAGCTAGCATAAACCGTGTTTGATGTATAATTCCAAATGCATGTATCCCTATAAAGAAAAGGGAAGTGAAACCTAAAAATTCAAAAGTGTTCCTGCAAACGAACTTTTCAATCTAGAAGAACGAAATTTGGGTAGCTAAGTGCAACTGGTATACTCATCTTCATGACAAGTATCATCAAAATCAGGTGAGTAAATATTTGCAGAGATTCCAGTTAACTTGCAGCTCTGTTGAAGCACTGTAAATGCTTTCTAAGGAAAGCGTATGTTCCTTGCCTCCACGTAGGACCACTTCACCAGGGAACAAAGCACAGAGAGCACACCAGGAACTAATTGAGTGAGTCAAGTTTGAAGAAGCTAGCACAAACCGTGTTTGATATACAGTTCCAAATGCATGTATCGCTATAAGGGAAAAGGAAGTGAAACTGAAAATTCAAAGTGCTCCTGCAAACGAACGCTTCAACCCTTAAGAACGAAATTTGGGCAGACAAGTGAAACCAGTATACTCATCTTTGCTGCCAAGTATCATCAAGATCGGGTGAAAAAATTTTGCTGAGATTCCAGTAAACTCAGAGGTCTGAGGAAGCTCTGCATACACTTTTAAATGAAAGTCTATTTTCCTTGCCTCTGCTTAAGGCTACTTCAACAGGAAACAAAGCATAGAGAGTGCACTGAGAACTAACTGAGTGAGTCAAGTTTCATGCAGCTAGTACAAACCGCGTTTGAGTTAGAGTTCCAAAAGCATGTATCCCTATGGGGGAAAATGTAGTAAAACCTAACTAATCAAAGTCATCTTGTAAAGGAATGATTCAACCTAGCAGAACAAAATTTGTGCTGCCAAGAGCAACTGGTATACATATTTTTTCTACCAAGGATCAACAACTTCCGGTGAATTAATATTTGCTGAGATTCCATGAAACTCAGAGTTCTGTGGAAGCTCTGCAAACACTTTAAAATGAAAGTCTATTTTCCTTGCCTCTGCTTAGGGCTACTTCAACAGGAAACAAAGCATAGAGAGTACACTGAGAACTAACTGAGTGAGTCAAGTTTCATGCAGCTAGTACAAACCGCGTTTGAGTTAGAGTTCCAAAAGCATGTATCCCTATGGGGGAAAATGTAGTAAAACCTAACTAATCAAAGTCATCTTGCATAGGAATTATTCACATTAGCAGAAGAAAATTTGTGCTGCCAAGAGCAACTGGTATGCACATTTTTTCTACCAAGTATCAACAAGTTTGGGTGAATAAATATTTGCTGAAATTCCAGTAAACTCAGAGTTCTTTGGAAGCTTTGCAAATGCTTTCAAATGAAAGTGTATGTTCCTTGCCTCTGCTTAGAGCTACTACCACAGGGAACAAAGCATAGAGAGTACACTGAGAACTAACTGAGTGAGTCAAGTTTCATGCAGCTAGTACAAACCGCGTTTGAGTTAGAGTTCCAAATGCATGTATCCCTATAGGGGAAAATGAAGTGAAACCTATAATTTCAAAGTGTTCCTGCAAACGAACTTTACAACCTAGAACATCTAAATATGGGCAACCAAATGCAACCGGTCTTCTTATCTTTCCTGTCGAGTAACAACAATTTAGGGTGAAAAAATATTTGCTGAGATTCCAGGAATATCAAAGTTCTGCGGAATCGCTGCAAATGCTTTCAAATGAAAGTTTCTTTCCCTTGCCTCTGCTTAGGGTACTTCAACAGAAAACAAAGCATATAGATCGCACTGAGAACTAGTTGAGTGAGTTTCAGTTTCAAGCAGCTAGCATAAACCGTGTTTGATGTATAATTCCAAATGCATGTATCCCTATAAAGAAAAGGGAAGTGAAACCTAAAAATTCAAAAGTGTTCCTGCAAACGAACTTTTCAATCTAGAAGAACGAAATTTGGGTAGCTAAGTGCAACTGGTATACTCATCTTCATGACAAGTATCATCAAAATCAGGTGAGTAAATATTTGCAGAGATTCCAGTTAACTTGCAGCTCTGTTGAAGCACTGTAAATGCTTTCTAAGGAAAGCGTATGTTCCTTGCCTCCACGTAGGACCACTTCACCAGGGAACAAAGCACAGAGAGCACACCAGGAACTAATTGAGTGAGTCAAGTTTGAAGAAGCTAGCACAAACCGTGTTTGATATACAGTTCCAAATGCATGTATCGCTATAAGGGAAAAGGAAGTGAAACTGAAAATTCAAAGTGCTCCTGCAAACGAACGCTTCAACCCTTAAGAACGAAATTTGGGCAGACAAGTGAAACCAGTATACTCATCTTTGCTGCCAAGTATCATCAAGATCGGGTGAAAAAATTTTGCTGAGATTCCAGTAAACTCAGAGGTCTGAGGAAGCTCTGCATACACTTTTAAATGAAAGTCTATTTTCCTTGCCTCTGCTTAAGGCTACTTCAACAGGAAACAAAGCATAGAGAGTGCACTGAGAACTAACTGAGTGAGTCAAGTTTCATGCAGCTAGTACAAACCGCGTTTGAGTTAGAGTTCCAAAAGCATGTATCCCTATGGGGGAAAATGTAGTAAAACCTAACTAATCAAAGTCATCTTGTAAAGGAATGATTCAACCTAGCAGAACAAAATTTGTGCTGCCAAGAGCAACTGGTATACATATTTTTTCTACCAAGGATCAACAACTTCCGGTGAATTAATATTTGCTGAGATTCCATGAAACTCAGAGTTCTGTGGAAGCTCTGCAAACACTTTAAAATGAAAGTCTATTTTCCTTGCCTCTGCTTAGGGCTACTTCAACAGGAAACAAAGCATAGAGAGTACACTGAGAACTAACTGAGTGAGTCAAGTTTCATGCAGCTAGTACAAACCGCGTTTGAGTTAGAGTTCCAAAAGCATGTATCCCTATGGGGGAAAATGTAGTAAAACCTAACTAATCAAAGTCATCTTGCATAGGAATTATTCACATTAGCAGAAGAAAATTTGTGCTGCCAAGAGCAACTGGTATGCACATTTTTTCTACCAAGTATCAACAAGTTTGGGTGAATAAATATTTGCTGAAATTCCAGTAAACTCAGAGTTCTTTGGAAGCTTTGCAAATGCTTTCAAATGAAAGTGTATGTTCCTTGCCTCTGCTTAGAGCTACTACCACAGGGAACAAAGCATAGAGAGTACACTGAGAACTAATTGAGTGAGTCAAGTTTCATGCAGCTAGTACAAACCGCGTTTGAGTTAGAGTTCCAAATGCATGTATCCCTATAGGGGAAAATGAAGTGAAACCTATAATTTCAAAGTGTTCCTGCAAACGAACTTTACAACCTAGAACATCTAAATATGGGCAACCAAATGCAACCGGTCTTCTTATCTTTCCTGTCGAGTAACAACAATTTAGGGTGAAAAAATATTTGCTGAGATTCCAGGAATATCAAAGGTTCTGCGGAATCGCTGCAAATGCTTTCAAATGAAAGTTTCTTTCCCTTGCCTCTGCTTAGGGTACTTCAACAGAAAACAAAGCATATAGATCGCACTGAGAACTAGTTGAGTGAGTTTCAGTTTCAAGCAGCTAGCATAAACCTGTGTTGATGTCTAATTCCAAATGCATGTATCCCTATAAAGAAAAGGGAAGTGAAACCTAAAATTCAAAAGTGTTCTGCAAACGAACTTTTCAATCTAGAAGAACGAAATTTGGGTAGCTAAGTGCAACTGGTATACTCATCTTCATGACAAGTATCATCAAAATCAGGTGAGTAAATATTTGCAGAGATTCCAGTTAACTTGCAGCTCTGTTGAAGCACTGTAAATGCTTTCTAAGGAAAGCGTATGTTCCTTGCCTCCACGTAGGACCACTTCACCAGGGAACAAAGCACAGAGAGCACACCAGGAACTAATTGAGTGAGTCAAGTTTGAAGAAGCTAGCACAAACCGTGTTTGATATACAGTTCCAAATGCATGTATCGCTATAAGGGGAAAAGGAAGTGAAACTGAAAATTCAAAGTGCTCCTGCAAACGAACGCTTCAACCCTTAAGAACGAAATTTGGGCAGACAAGTGAAACCAGTATACTCATCTTTGCTGCCAAGTATCATCAAGATCGGGTGAAAAAATTTTGCTGAGATTCCAGTAAACTCAGAGGTCTGAGGAAGCTCTGCATACACTTTTAAATGAAAGTCTATTTTCCTTGCCTCTGCTTAAGGCTACTTCAACAGGAAACAAAGCATAGAGAGTGCACTGAGAACTAACTGAGTGAGTCAAGTTTCATGCAGCTAGTACAAACCGCGTTTGAGTTAGAGTTCCAAAAGCATGTATCCCTATGGGGGAAAATGTAGTAAAACCTAACTAATCAAAGTCATCTTGTAAAGGAATGATTCAACCTAGCAGAACAAAATTTGTGCTGCCAAGAGCAACTGGTATACATATTTTTCTACCAAGGATCAACAACTTCCGGTGAATTAATATTTGCTGAGATTCCATGAAACTCAGAGTTCTGTGGAAGCTCTGCAAACACTTTAAAATGAAAGTCTATTTTCCTTGCCTCTGCTTAGGGCTACTTCAACAGGAAACAAAGCATAGAGAGTACACTGAGAACTAACTGAGTGAGTCAAGTTTCATGCAGCTAGTACAAACCGCGTTTGAGTTAGAGTTCCAAAAGCATGTATCCCTATGGGGGAAAATGTAGTAAAACCTAACTAATCAAAGTCATCTTGCATAGGAATTATTCACATTAGCAGAAGAAAATTTGTGCTGCCAAGAGCAACTGGTATGCACATTTTTTCTACCAAGTATCAACAAGTTTGGGTGAATAAATATTTGCTGAAATTCCAGTAAACTCAGAGTTCTTTGGAAGCTTTGCAAATGCTTTCAAATGAAAGTGTATGTTCCTTGCCTCTGCTTAGAGCTACTACCACAGGGAACAAAGCATAGAGAGTACACTGAGAACTAACTGAGTGAGTCAAGTTTCATGCAGCTAGTAAAAACCGCGTTTGAGTTAGAGTTCCAAATGCATGTATCCCTATAGGGGAAAATGAAGTGAAACCTATAATTTCAAAGTGTTCCTGCAAACGAACTTTACAACCTAGAACATCTAAATATGGGCAACCAAATGCAACCGGTCTTCTTATCTTTCCTGTCGAGTAACAACAATTTAGGGTGAAAAAATATTTGCTGAGATTCAGGAATATCAAAGTTCTGCGGAATCGCTGCAAATGCTTTCAAATGAAAGTTTCTTTCCCTTGCCTCTGCTTAGGGTACTTCAACAGAAAACAAAGCATATAGATCGCACTGAGAACTAGTTGAGTGAGTTTCAGTTTCAAGCAGCTAGCATAAACCGAGTTTGATGTATAATTCCAAATGCATGTATCCCTATAAAGAAAAGGGAAAGTGAAACCTAAAAATTCAAAAGTGTTCCTGCAAACGAACTTTTCAATCTAGAAGAACGAAATTTGGGTAGCTAAGTGCAACTGGTATACTCATCTTCATGACAAGTATCATCAAAATCAGGTGAGTAAATATTTGCAGAGATTCCAGTTAACTTGCAGCTCTGTTGAAGCACTGTAAATGCTTTCTAAGGAAAGCGTATGTTCCTTGCCTCCACGTAGGACCACTTCACCAGGGAACAAAGCACAGAGAGCACACCAGGAACTAATTGAGTGAGTCAAGTTTGAAGAAGCTAGCACAAACCGTGTTTGATATACAGTTCCAAATGCATGTATCGCTATAAGGGAAAAGGAAGTGAAACTGAAAATTCAAAGTGCTCCTGCAAACGAACGCTTCAACCCTTAAGAACGAAATTTGGGCAGACAAGTGAAACCAGTATACTCATCTTTGCTGCCAAGTATCATCAAGATCGGGTGAAAAAATTTTGCTGAGATTCCAGTAAACTCAGAGGTCTGAGGAAGCTCTGCATACACTTTTAAATGAAAGTCTATTTTCCTTGCCTCTGCTTAAGGCTACTTCAACAGGAAACAAAGCATAGAGAGTGCACTGAGAACTAACTGAGTGAGTCAAGTTTCATGCAGCTAGTACAAACCGCGTTTGAGTTAGAGTTCCAAAAGCATGTATCCCTATGGGGGAAAATGTAGTAAAACCTAACTAATCAAAGTCATCTTGTAAAGGAATGATTCAACCTAGCAGAACAAAATTTGTGCTGCCAAGAGCAACTGGTATACATATTTTTTCTACCAAGGATCAACAACTTCCGGTGAATTAATATTTGCTGAGATTCCATGAAACTCAGAGTTCTGTGGAAGCTCTGCAAACACTTTAAAATGAAAGTCTATTTTCCTTGCCTCTGCTTAGGGCTACTTCAACAGGAAACAAAGCATAGAGAGTACACTGAGAACTAACTGAGTGAGTCAAGTTTCATGCAGCTAGTACAAACCGCGTTTGAGTTAGAGTTCCAAAAGCATGTATCCCTATGGGGGAAAATGTAGTAAAACCTAACTAATCAAAGTCATCTTGCATAGGAATTATTCACATTAGCAGAAGAAAATTTGTGCTGCCAAGAGCAACTGGTATGCACATTTTTTCTACCAAGTATCAACAAGTTTGGGTGAATAAATATTTGCTGAAATTCCAGTAAACTCAGAGTTCTTTGGAAGCTTTGCAAATGCTTTCAAATGAAAGTGTATGTTCCTTGCCTCTGCTTAGAGCTACTACCACAGGGAACAAAGCATAGAGAGTACACTGAGAACTAATTGAGTGAGTCAAGTTTCATGCAGCTAGTACAAACCGCGTTTGAGTTAGAGTTCCAAATGCATGTATCCCTATAGGGGAAAATGAAGTGAAACCTATAATTTCAAAGTGTTCCTGCAAACGAACTTTACAACCTAGAACATCTAAATATGGGCAACCAAATGCAACCGGTCTTCTTATCTTTCCTGTCGAGTAACAACAATTTAGGGTGAAAAAATATTTGCTGAGATTCCAGGAATATCAAAGTTCTGCGGAATCGCTGCAAATGCTTTCAAATGAAAGTTTCTTTCCCTTGCCTCTGCTTAGGGTACTTCAACAGAAAACAAAGCATATAGATCGCACTGAGAACTAGTTGAGTGAGTTTCAGTTTCAAGCAGCTAGCATAAACCGTGTTTGATGTATAATTCCAAATGCATGTATCCCTATAAAGAAAAGGGAAGTGAAACCTAAAAATTCAAAAGTGTTCCTGCAAACGAACTTTTCAATCTAGAAGAACGAAATTTGGGTAGCTAAGTGCAACTGGTATACTCATCTTCATGACAAGTATCATCAAAATCAGGTGAGTAAATATTTGCAGAGATTCCAGTTAACTTGCAGCTCTGTTGAAGCACTGTAAATGCTTTCTAAGGAAAGCGTATGTTCCTTGCCTCCACGTAGGACCACTTCACCAGGGAACAAAGCACAGAGAGCACACCAGGAACTAATTGAGTGAGTCAAGTTTGAAGAAGCTAGCACAAACCGTGTTTGATATACAGTTCCAAATGCATGTATCGCTATAAGGGAAAAGGAAGTGAAACTGAAAATTCAAAGTGCTCCTGCAAACGAACGCTTCAACCCTTAAGAACGAAATTTGGGCAGACAAGTGAAACCAGTATACTCATCTTTGCTGCCAAGTATCATCAAGATCGGGTGAAAAAATTTTGCTGAGATTCCAGTAAACTCAGAGGTCTGAGGAAGCTCTGCATACACTTTTAAATGAAAGTCTATTTTCCTTGCCTCTGCTTAAGGCTACTTCAACAGGAAACAAAGCATAGAGAGTGCACTGAGAACTAACTGAGTGAGTCAAGTTTCATGCAGCTAGTACAAACCGCGTTTGAGTTAGAGTTCCAAAAGCATGTATCCCTATGGGGGAAAATGTAGTAAAACCTAACTAATCAAAGTCATCTTGCATAGGAATTATTCACATTAGCAGAAGAAAATTTGTGCTGCCAAGAGCAACTGGTATGCACATTTTTTCTACCAAGTATCAACAAGTTTGGGTGAATAAATATTTGCTGAAATTCCAGTAAACTCAGAGTTCTTTGGAAGCTTTGCAAATGCTTTCAAATGAAAGTGTATGTTCCTTGCCTCTGCTTAGAGCTACTACCACAGGGAACAAAGCATAGAGAGTACACTGAGAACTAATTGAGTGAGTCAAGTTTCATGCAGCTAGTACAAACCGCGTTTGAGTTAGAGTTCCAAATGCATGTATCCCTATAGGGGAAAATGAAGTGAAACCTATAATTTCAAAGTGTTCCTGCAAACGAACTTTACAACCTAGAACATCTAAATATGGGCAACCAAATGCAACCGGTCTTCTTATCTTTCCTGTCGAGTAACAACAATTTAGGGTGAAAAAATATTTGCTGAGATTCCAGGAATATCAAAGTTCTGCGGAATCGCTGCAAATGCTTTCAAATGAAAGTTTCTTTCCCTTGCCTCTGCTTAGGGTACTTCAACAGAAAACAAAGCATATAGATCGCACTGAGAACTAGTTGAGTGAGTTTCAGTTTCAAGCAGCTAGCATAAACCGTGTTTGATGTATAATTCCAAATGCATGTATCCCTATAAAGAAAAGGGAAGTGAAACCTAAAAATTCAAAAGTGTTCCTGCAAACGAACTTTTCAATCTAGAAGAACGAAATTTGGGTAGCTAAGTGCAACTGGTATACTCATCTTCATGACAAGTATCATCAAAATCAGGTGAGTAAATATTTGCAGAGATTCCAGTTAACTTGCAGCTCTGTTGAAGCACTGTAAATGCTTTCTAAGGAAAGCGTATGTTCCTTGCCTCCACGTAGGACCACTTCACCAGGGAACAAAGCACAGAGAGCACACCAGGAACTAATTGAGTGAGTCAAGTTTGAAGAAGCTAGCACAAACCGTGTTTGATATACAGTTCCAAATGCATGTATCGCTATAAGGGAAAAGGAAGTGAAACTGAAAATTCAAAGTGCTCCTGCAAACGAACGCTTCAACCCTTAAGAACGAAATTTGGGCAGACAAGTGAAACCAGTATACTCATCTTTGCTGCAAAGTATCATCAAGATCGGGTGAAAAAATTTTGCTGAGATTCGAGTAAACTCAGAGGTCTGAGGAAGCTCTGCATACACTTTTAAATGAAAGTCTATTTTCCTTGCCTCTGCTTAAGGCTACTTCAACAGGAAACAAAGCATAGAGAGTGCACTGAGAACTAACTGAGTGAGTCAAGTTTCATGCAGCTAGTACAAACCGCGTTTGAGTTCAGTTCCAAAAGCATGTATCCCTATGGGGGAAAATGTTGTAAAACCTAACTAATCAAAGTCATCTTGTAAAGGAATGATTCAACCTAGCAGAACAAAATTTGTGCTGCCAAGAGCAACTGGTATACATATTTTTTCTACCAAGGATCAACAACTTCCGGTGAATTAATATTTGCTGAGATTCCATGAAACTCAGAGTTCTGTGGAAGCTCTGCAAACACTTTAAAATGAAAGTCTATTTTCCTTGCCTCTGCTTAGGGCTACTTCAACAGGAAACAAAGCATAGAGAGTACACTGAGAACTAACTGAGTGAGTCAAGTTTCATGCAGCTAGTACAAACCGCGTTTGAGTTAGAGTTCCAAAAGCATGTATCCCTATGGGGGAAAATGTTGTAAAACCTAACTAATCAAAGTCATCTTGCATAGGAATTATTCACATTAGCAGAAGAAAATTTGTGCTGCCAAGAGCAACTGGTATGCACATTTTTTCTACCAAGTATCAACAAGTTTGGGTGAATAAATATTTGCTGAAATTCCAGTAAACTCAGAGTTCTTTGGAAGCTTTGCAAATGCTTTCAAATGAAAGTGTATGTTCCTTGCCTCTGCTTAGAGCTACTACCACAGGGAACAAAGCATAGAGAGTACACTGAGAACTAATTGAGTGAGTCAAGTTTCATGCAGCTAGTACAAACCGCGTTTGAGTTAGAGTTCCAAATGCATGTATCCCTATAGGGGAAAATGAAGTGAAACCTATAATTTCAAAGTGTTCCTGCAAACGAACTTTACAACCTAGAACATCTAAATATGGGCAACCAAATGCAACCGGTCTTCTTATCTTTCCTGTCGAGTAACAACAATTTAGGGTGAAAAAATATTTGCTGAGATTCCAGGAATATCAAAGTTCTGCGGAATCGCTGCAAATGCTTTCAAATGAAAGTTTCTTTCCCTTGCCTCTGCTTAGGGTACTTCAACAGAAAACAAAGCATATAGATCGCACTGAGAACTAGTTGAGTGAGTTTCAGTTTCAAGCAGCTAGCATAAACCGTGTTTGATGTATAATTCCAAATGCATGTATCCCTATAAAGAAAAGGGAAGTGAAACCTAAAAATTCAAAAGTGTTCCTGCAAACGAACTTTTCAATCTAGAAGAACGAAATTTGGGTAGCTAAGTGCAACTGGTATACTCATCTTCATGACAAGTATCATCAAAATCAGGTGAGTAAATATTTGCAGAGATTCCAGTTAACTTGCAGCTCTGTTGAAGCACTGTAAATGCTATCTAAGGAAAGCGTATGTTCCTTGCCTCCACGTAGGACCACTTCACCAGGGAACAAAGCACAGAGAGCACACCAGGAACTAATTGAGTGAGTCAAGTTTGAAGAAGCTAGCACAAACCGTGTTTGATATACAGTTCCAAATGCATGTATCGCTATAAGGGAAAAGGAAGTGAAACTGAAAATTCAAAGTGCTCCTGCAAACGAACGCTTCAACCCTTAAGAACGAAATTTGGGCAGACAAGTGAAACCAGTATACTCATCTTTGCTGCCAAGTATCATCAAGATCGGGTGAAAAAATTTTGCTGAGATTCCAGTAAACTCAGAGGTCTGAGGAAGCTCTGCATACACTTTTAAATGAAAGTCTATTTTCCTTGCCTCTGCTTAGGCTACTTCAACAGGAAACAAAGCATAGAGAGTGCACTGAGAACTAACTGAGTGAGTCAAGTTTCATGCAGCTAGTACAAACCGCGTTTGAGTTAGAGTTCCAAAAGCATGTATCCCTATGGGGGAAAATGTAGTAAAACCTAACTATTCAAAGTCATCTTGTAAAGGAATGATTCAACCCTAGCAGAACAAAATTTGTGCTGCCAAGAGCAACTGGTATACATATTTTTTCTACCAAGGATCAACAACTTCCGGTGAATTAATATTTGCTGAGATTCCATGAAACTCAGAGTTCTGTGGAAGCTCTGCAAACACTTTAAAATGAAAGTCTATTTTCCTTGCCCTGCTTAGGCTACTTCAACAGGAAACAAAGCATAGAGAGTACACTGAGAACTAACTGAGTGAGTCAAGTTTCATGCAGCTAGTACAAACCGCGTTGAGTTAGAGTTCCAAAAGTCATGTATCCCTATGGGGGAAAATGTAGTAAAACCTAACTAATCAAAGTCATCTTGCATAGGAATTATTCACATTAGCAGAAGAAAATTTGTGCTGCCAAGAGCAACTGGTATGCACATTTTTTCTACCAAGTATCAACAAGTTTGGGTGAATAAATATTTGCTGAAATTCCAGTAAACTCAGAGTTCTTTGGAAGCTTTGCAAATGCTTTCAAATGAAAGTGTATGTTCCTTGCCTCTGCTTAGAGCTACTACCACAGGGAACAAAGCATAGAGAGTACACTGAGAACTAATGAGTGAGTCAAGTTTCATGCAGCTAGTACAAACCGCGTTTGAGTTAGAGTTCCAAATGCATGTATCCCTATAGGGGAAAATGAAGTGAAACCTATAATTTCAAAGTGTTCCTGCAAACGAACTTTACAACCTAGAACATCTAAATATGGGCAACCAAATGCAACCGGTCTTCTTATCTTTCCTGTCGAGTAACAACAATTTAGGGTGAAAAAATATTTGCTGAGATTCCAGGAATATCAAAGTTCTGCGGAATCGCTGCAAATGCTTTCAAATGAAAGTTTCTTCCCTTGCCTCTGCTTAGGGTACTTCAACAGAAAACAAAGCATATAGATCGCACTGAGAACTAGTTGAGTGAGTTTCAGTTTCAAGCAGCTAGCATAAACCGTGTTTGATGTATAATTCCAAATGCATGTATCCCTATAAAGAAAAGGGAAGTGAAAACCTAAAAATTCAAAAGTGTTCCTGCAAACGAACTTTTCAATCTAGAAGAACGAAATTTGGGTAGCTAAGTGCAACTGGTATACTCATCTTCATGACAAGTATCATCAAAATCAGGTGAGTAAATATTTGCAGAGATTCCAGTTAACTTGCAGCTCTGTTGAAGCACTGTAAATGCTTTCTAAGGAAAGCGTATGTTCCTTGCCTCCACGTAGGACCACTTCACCAGGGAACAAAGCACAGAGAGCACACCAGGAACTAATTGAGTGAGTCAAGTTTGAAGAAGCTAGCACAAACCGTGTTTGATATACAGTTCCACAATGCATGTATCGCTATAAGGGAAAAGGAAGTGAAACTGAAAATTCAAAGTGCTCCTGCAAACGAACGCTTCAACCCTTAAGAACGAAATTTGGGCAGACAAGTGAAACCAGTATACTCATCTTTGCTGCCAAGTATCATCAAGATCGGGTGAAAAAATTTTGCTGAGATTCCAGTAAACTCAGAGGTCTGAGGAAGCTCTGCATACACTTTTAAATGAAAGTCTATTTTCCTTGCCTCTGCTTAAGGCTACTTCAACAGGAAACAAAGCATAGAGAGTGCACTGAGAACTAACTGAGTGAGTCAAGTTTCATGCAGCTAGTACAAACCGCGTTTGAGTTAGAGTTCCAAAAGCATGTATCCCTATGGGGCAAAATGTAGTAAAACCTAACTAATCAAAGTCATCTTGTAAAGGAATGATTCAACCTAGCAGAACAAAATTTGTGCTGCCTAGAGCAACTGGTATATATATTTTTTCTACCAAGGATCAACAACTTCCGGTGAATTAATATTTGCTGAGATTCCATGAAACTCAGAGTTCTGTGGAAGCTCTGCAAACACTTTAAAATGAAAGTCTATTTTCCTTGCCTCTGCTTAGGGCTACTTCAACAGGAAACAAAGCATAGAGAGTACACTGAGAACTAACTGAGTGAGTCAAGTTTCATGCAGCTAGTACAAACCGCGTTTGAGTTAGAGTTCCAAAAGCATGTATCCCTATGGGGGAAAATGTTGTAAAACCTAACTAATCAAAGTCATCTTGCATAGGAATTATTCACATTAGCAGAAGAAAATTTGTGCTGCCAAGAGCAACTGGTATGCACATTTTTTCTACCAAGTATCAACAAGTTTGGGTGAATAAATATTTGCTGAAATTCCAGTAAACTCAGAGTTCTTTGGAAGCTTTGCAAATGCTTTCAAATGAAAGTGTATGTTCCTTGCCTCTGCTTAGAGCTACTACCACAGGGAACAAAGCATAGAGAGTACACTGAGAACTAATTGAGTGAGTCAAGTTTCATGCAGCTAGTACAAACCGCGTTTGAGTTAGAGTTCCAAATGCATGTATCCCTATAGGGGAAAATGAAGTGAAACCTATAATTTCAAAGTGTTCCTGCAAACGAACTTTACAACCTAGAACATCTAAATATGGGCAACCAATGCAACCGGTCTTCTTATCTTTCCTGTCGAGTAACAACAATTTAGGGTGAAAAAATATTTGCTGAGATTCCAGGAATATCAAAGTTCTGCGGAATCGCTGCAAATGCTTTCAAATGAAAGTTTTCTTTCCCTTGCCTCTGCTTAGGGTACTTCAACAGAAAACAAAGCATATAGATCGCACTGAGAACTAGTTGAGTGAGTTCAGTTTCAAGCAGCTAGCATAAACCGTGTTTGATGTATAATTCCAAATGCATGTATCCCTATAAAGAAAAGGGAAGTGAAACTAAAAATTCAAAAGTGTTCCTGCAAACGAACTTTTCAATCTAGAAGAACGAAATTTGGGTAAGGAAGTGATATACTCATCTTCATGACAAGTATCATCAAAATCAGGTGAGTAAATATTTGCAGAGATTCCAGTTAACTTGCAGCTCTGTTGAAGCACTGTAAATGCTTTCTAAGGAAAGCGTATGTTCCTTGCCTCCACGTAGGCACTTCACCAGGGACAAAGCACAGAGAGCACACCAGGAACTAATTGAGTGAGTCAAGTTTGAAGAAGCTAGCACAACCGTGGTTTGATATACAGTTCCAAATGCATGTATCGCTATAAGGGAAAAGGAAGTGAAACTGAAAATTCAAAGTGCTCCTGCAAACGAACGCTTCAACCCTTAAGAACGAAATTTGGGCAGACAAGTGAAACCAGTATACTCATCTTTGCTGCCAAGTATCATCAAGATCGGGTGAAAAAATTTTGCTGAGATTCCAGTAAACTCTGAGGTCTGAGGAAGCTCTGCATACACTTTTAAATGAAAGTCTATTTTCCTTGCCTCTGCTTAAGGCTACTTCAACAGGAAACAAAGCATAGAGAGTGCACTGAGAACTAACTGAGTGAGTCAAGTTTCATGCAGCTAGTACAAACCCGGTTTGAGTTAGAGTTCCAAAAGCATGTATCCCTATGGGGGAAAATGTAGTAAAACCTAACTAATCAAAGTCATCTTGTAAAGGAATGATTCAACCTAGCAGAACAAAATTTGTGCTGCCAAGAGCAACTGGTATACATATTTTTTCTACCAAGGTCCAACAACTTCCCGGTGAATTAATATTTGCTGAGATTCCATGAAACTCAGAGTTCTGTGGAAGCTCTGCAAACACTTTAAATGAAAGTCTATTTTCCTTGCCTCTGCTTAGGGCTACTTCAACAGGAAACAAAGCATAGAGAGGTACACTGAGAACTAACTGAGTGAGTCAAGTTTCATGCAGCTAGTACAAACCGCGTTTGAGTTAGAGTTCCAAAAGCATGTATCCCTATGGGGGAAAATGTAGTAAAACTAACTAATCAAAAGTTCATCTTGCAATAGGAATTATTCACATTAGCAGAAGAAAATTTTGTGCTGCCAAGAGCAACTGGTATGCACATTTTTTCTACCAAGTATCAACAAGTTTGGGTGAATAAATATTTGCTGAAATTCCAGTAAACTCAGAGTTCTTTGGAAGCTTTGCCAAATGCTTTCAAATGAAAGTGTATGTTCCTTGCCTCTGCTTAGAGCTACTACCACAGGGAACAAAGCATAGGAAGTACACTGAGAACTAACTGAGTGAGTCAAGTTTCATGCAGCTAGTACAAACCGCGTTTGAGTTAGAGTCTACCAAATGCATGTATCCCTATAGGGGAAAATGAAGTGAAACCTATAATTTCAAAGTGTTCTGCAAAAGAAACTTTAAACCTAGAACATCTAAAATATTGGGCAAACCAAATGCAACCAGGTCTTCTTATCTTTCCTGTCGAAGTAAACAACAATTTAGGGTGAAAAAATATTGCTGAGATTCCAGGAATATCAAAGTTCTGCGGAATCGCTGCAAATGCTTTCAAATGAAAGTTTCTTTCCCTTGCCTCTGCTTAGGGTACTTCAACAGAAAACAAAGCATATAGATCGCACTGAGAACTAGTTGAGTGAGTTTCAGTTTCAAGCAGCTAGCATAAACCGTGTTTGATGTATAATTCCAAATGCATGTATCCCTATAAAGAAAAGGGAAGTGAAACCTAAAAATTCAAAAGTGTTCCTGCAAACGAACTTTTCAATCTAGAAGAACGAAATTTGGGTAGCTAAGTGCAACTGGTATACTCATCTTCATGACAAGTATCATCAAAATCAGGTGAGTAAATATTTGCAGAGATTCCAGTTAACTTGCAGCTCTGTTGAAGCACTGTAAATGCTTTCTAAGGAAAGCGTATGTTCCTTGCCTCCACGTAGGACCACTTCACCAGGGAACAAAGCACAGAGAGCACACCAGGAACTAATTGAGTGAGTCAAGTTTGAAGAAGCTAGCACAAACCGTGTTTGATATACAGTTCCAAATGCATGTATCGCTATAAGGGAAAAGGAAGTGAAACTGAAAATTCAAAGTGCTCCTGCAAACGAACGCTTCAACCCTTAAGAACGAAATTTGGGCAGACAAGTGAAACCAGTATACTCATCTTTGCTGCCAAGTATCATCAAGATCGGGTGAAAAAATTTTGCTGAGATTCCAGTAAACTCAGAGGTCTGAGGAAGCTCTGCATACACTTTTAAATGAAAGTCTATTTTCCTTGCCTCTGCTTAAGGCTACTTCAACAGGAAACAAAGCATAGAGAGTGCACTGAGAACTAACTGAGTGAGTCAAGTTTTCATGCAGCTAGTACAAACCGCGTTTGAGTTAGAGTTCCAAAAGCATGTATCCCTATGGGGGAAAATGTAGTAAAACCTAACTAATCAAAGTCATTCTTGTAAAGGAATGATTCAACCTAGCAGAACAAAATTTGTGCTGCCAAGAGCAACTGGTATACATATTTTTTCTACCAAGGATCAACAACTTCCGGTGAATTAATATTTGCTGAGATTCCATGAAACTCAGAGTTCTGTGGAAGCTCTGCAAACACTTTAAAATGAAAGTCTATTTTCCTTGCCTCTGCTTAGGGCTACTTCAACAGGAAACAAAGCATAGAGAGTACACTGAGAACTAACTGAGTGAGTCAAGTTTCCATGCAGCTAGTACAAACCGCGTTTGAGTTAGAGTTCCAAAAGCATGTATCCCTATGGGGGAAAATGTTGTAAAACCTAACTAATCAAAGTCATCTTGCATAGGAATTATTCACATTAGCAGAAGAAAATTTGTGCTGCCAAGAGCAACTGGTATGCACATTTTTTCTACCAAGTATCAACAAGTTTGGGTGAATAAATATTTGCTGAAATTCCAGTAAACTCAGAGTTCTTTGGAAGCTTTGCAAATGCTTTCAAATGAAAGTGTATGTTCCTTGCCTCTGCTTAGAGCTACTACCACAGGGAACAAAGCATAGAGAGTACACTGAGAACTAACTGAGTGAGTCAAGTTTCATGCAGCTAGTACAAACCGCGTTTGAGTTAGAGTTCCAAATGCATGTATCCCTATAGGGGAAATGAAGTGAAACCTATAATTTCAAAGTGTTCCTGCAAACGAACTTTACAACCTAGAACATCTAAATATGGGCAACCAAATGCAACCGGTCTTCTTATCTTTCCTGTCGAGTAACAACAATTTAGGGTGAAAAAATATTTGCTGAGATTCCAGGAATATCAAAGTTCTGCGGAATCGCTGCAAATGCTTTCAAATGAAAGTTTCTTTCCCTTGCCTCTGCTTAGGGTACTTCAACAGAAAACAAAGCATATAGATCGCACTGAGAACTAGTTGAGTGAGTTTCAGTTTCAAGCAGCTAGCATAAACCGTGTTTGATGTATAATTCCAAATGCATGTATCCCTATAAAGAAAAGGGAAGTGAAACCTAAAAATTCAAAAGTGTTCCTGCAAACGAACTTTTCAATCTAGAAGAACGAAATTTGGGTAGCTAAGTGCAACTGGTATACTCATCTTCATGACAAGTATCATCAAAATCAGGTGAGTAAATATTTGCAGAGATTCCAGTTAACTTGCAGCTCTGTTGAAGCACTGTAAATGCTTTCTAAGGAAAGCGTATGTTCCTTGCCTCCACGTAGGACCACTTCACCAGGAACAAAGCACAGAGAGCACACCAGGAACTAATTGAGTGAGTCAAGTTTTGAAGAAGCTAGCACAAACCGTGTTTGATATACAGTTCCAAATGCATGTATCGCTATAAGGGAAAAGGAAGTGAAACTGAAAATTCAAAGTGCTCCTGCAAACGAACGCTTCAACCCTTAAGAACGAAATTTGGGCAGACAAGTGAAACCAGTATACTCATCTTTGCTGCCAAGTATCATCAAGATCGGGTGAAAAAATTTTGCTGAGATTCCAGTAAACTCAGAGGTCTGAGGAAGCTCTGCATACACTTTTAAATGAAAGTCTATTTTCCTTGCCTCTGCTTAAGGCTACTTCAACAGGAAACAAAGCATAGAGAGTGCACTGAGAACTAACTGAGTGAGTCAAGTTTCATGCAGCTAGTACAAACCGCGTTTGAGTTAGAGTTCCAAAAGCATGTATCCCTATGGGCAAAATGTAGTAAAACCTAACTAATCAAAGTCATCTTGTAAAGGAATGATTCAACCTAGCAGAACAAAATTTGTGCTGCCAAGAGCAACTGGTATACATATTTTTTCTACCAAGGATCAACAACTTCCGGTGAATTAATATTTGCTGAGATTCCATGAAACTCAGAGTTCTGTGGAAGCTCTGCAAACACTTTAAAATGAAAGTCTATTTTCCTTGCCTCTGCTTAGGGCTACTTCAACAGGAAACAAAGCATAGAGAGTACACTGAGAACTAACTGAGTGAGTCAAGTTTCATGCAGCTAGTACAAACCGCGTTTGAGTTAGAGTTCCAAAAGCATGTATCCCTATGGGGGAAAATGTAGTAAAACCTAACTAATCAAAGTCATCTTGCATAGGAATTATTCACATTAGCAGAAGAAAATTTGTGCTGCCAAGAGCAACTGGTATGCACATTTTTTCTACCAAGTATCAACAAGTTTGGGTGAATAAATATTTGCTGAAATTCCAGTAAACTCAGAGTTCTTTGGAAGCTTTGCAAATGCTTTCAAATGAAAGTGTATGTTTCCTTGCCTCTGCTTAGAGCTACTACCACAGGGAACAAAGCATAGAGAGTACACTGAGAACTAATTGAGTGAGTCAAGTTTCATGCAGCTAGTACAAACCGCGTTTGAGTTAGAGTTCCAAATGCATGTATCCCTATAGGGGAAAATGAAGTGAAACCTATAATTTCAAAGTGTTCCTGCAAACGAACTTTACAACCTAGAACATCTAAATATGGGCAACCAAATGCAACCGGTCTTCTTATCTTTCCTGTCGAGTAACAACAATTTAGGGTGAAAAAATATTTGCTGAGATTCCAGGAATATCAAAGTTCTGCGGAATCGCTGCAAATGCTTTCAAATGAAAGTTTCTTTCCCTTGCCTCTGCTTAGGGTACTTCAACAGAAAACAAAGCATATAGATCGCACTGAGAACTAGTTGAGTGAGTTTCAGTTTCAAGCAGCTAGCATAAACCGTGTTTGATGTATAATTCCAAATGCATGTATCCCTATAAAGAAAAGGGAAGTGAAACCTAAAAATTCAAAAGTGTTCCTGCAAACGAACTTTTCAATCTAGAAGAACGAAATTTGGGTAGCTAAGTGCAACTGGTATACTCATCTTCATGACAAGTATCATCAAAATCAGGTGAGTAAATATTTGCAGAGATTCCAGTTAACTTGCAGCTCTGTTGAAGCACTGTAAATGCTTTCTAAGGAAAGCGTATGTTCCTTGCCTCCACGTAGGACCACTTCACCAGGGAACAAAGCACAGAGAGCACACCAGGAACTAATTGAGTGAGTCAAGTTTGAAGAAGCTAGCACAAACCGTGTTTGATATACAGTTCCAAATGCATGTATCGCTATAAGGGAAAAGGAAGTGAAACTGAAAATTCAAAGTGCTCCTGCAAACGAACGCTTCAACCCTTAAGAACGAAATTTGGGCAGACAAGTGAAACCAGTATACTCATCTTTGCTGCCAAGTATCATCAAGATCGGGTGAAAAAATTTTGCTGAGATTCCAGTAAACTCAGAGGTCTGAGGAAGCTCTGCATACACTTTTAAATGAAAGTCTATTTTCCTTGCCTCTGCTTAAGGCTACTTCAACAGGAAACAAAGCATAGAGAGTGCACTGAGAACTAACTGAGTGAGTCAAGTTTCATGCAGCTAGTACAAACCGCGTTTGAGTTAGAGTTCCAAAAGCATGTATCCCTATGGGGCAAAATGTAGTAAAACCTAACTAATCAAAGTCATCTTGTAAAGGAATGATTCAACCTAGCAGAACAAAATTTGTGCTGCCAAGAGCAACTGGTATACATATTTTTTCTACCAAGGATCAACAACTTCCGGTGAATTAATATTTGCTGAGATTCCATGAAACTCAGAGTTCTGTGGAAGCTCTGCAAACACTTTAAAATGAAAGTCTATTTTCCTTGCCTCTGCTTAGGGCTACTTCAACAGGAAACAAAGCATAGAGAGTACACTGAGAACTAACTGAGTGAGTCAAGTTTCATGCAGCTAGTACAAACCGCGTTTGAGTTAGAGTTCCAAAAGCATGTATCCCTATGGGGGAAAATGTAGTAAAACCTAACTAATCAAAGTCATCTTGCATAGGAATTATTCACATTAGCAGAAGAAAATTTGTGCTGCCAAGAGCAACTGGTATGCACATTTTTTCTTACCAAGTATCAACAAGTTTGGGTGAATAAATATTTGCTGAAATTCCAGTAAACTCAGAGTTCTTTGGAAGCTTTGCAAATGCTTTCAAATGAAAGTGTATGTTCCTTGCCTCTGCTTAGAGCTACTACCACAGGGAACAAAGCATAGAGAGTACACTGAGAACTAATTGAGTGAGTCAAGTTTCATGCAGCTAGTACAAACCGCGTTTGAGTTAGAGTTCCAAATGCATGTATCCCTATAGGGGAAAATGAAGTGAAACCTATAATTTCAAAGTGTTCCTGCAAACGAACTTTACAACCTAGAACATCTAAATATGGGCAACCAAATGCAACCGGTCTTCTTATCTTTCCTGTCGAGTAACAACAATTTAGGGTGAAAAAATATTTGCTGAGATTCCAGGAATATCAAAGTTCTGCGGAATCGCTGCAAATGCTTTCAAATGAAAGTTTCTTTCCCTTGCCTCTGCTTAGGGTACTTCAACAGAAAACAAAGCATATAGATCGCACTGAGAACTAGTTGAGTGAGTTTCAGTTTCAAGCAGCTAGCATAAACCGTGTTTGATGTATAATTCCAAATGCATGTATCCCTATAAAGAAAAGGGAAGTGAAACCTAAAAATTCAAAAGTGTTCCTGCAAACGAACTTTTCAATCTAGAAGAACGAAATTTGGGTAGCTAAGTGCAACTGGTATACTCATCTTCATGACAAGTATCATCAAAATCAGGTGAGTAAATATTTGCAGAGATTCCAGTTAACTTGCAGCTCTGTTGAAGCACTGTAAATGCTTTCTAAGGAAAGCGTATGTTCCTTGCCTCCACGTAGGACCACTTCACCAGGGAACAAAGCACAGAGAGCACACCAGGAACTAATTGAGTGAGTCAAGTTTGAAGAAGCTAGCACAACCGTGTTTGATATACAGTTCCAAATGCATGTATCGCTATAAGGGAAAAGGAAGTGAAACTGAAAATTCAAAGTGCTCCTGCAAACGAACGCTTCAACCCTTAAGAACGAAATTTGGGCAGACAAGTGAAACCAGTATACTCATCTTTGCTGCCAAGTATCATCAAGATCGGGTGAAAAAATTTTGCTGAGATTCCAGTAAACTCAGAGGTCTGAGGAAGCTCTGCATACACTTTTAAATGAAAGTCTATTTTTCCTTGCCTCTGCTTAAGGCTACTTCAACAGGAAACAAAGCATAGAGAGTGCACTGAGAACTAACTGAGTGAGGTCAAGTTTCATGCAGCTAGTACAAACCGCGTTTGAGTTAGAGTTCCAAAAGCATGTATCCCTATGGGGGAAAATGTAGTAAAACCTAACTAATCAAAGTCATCTTGTAAAGGAATGATTCAACCTAGCAGAACAAAATTTGTGCTGCCAAGAGCAACTGGTATACATATTTTTTCTACCAAGGATCAACAACTTCCGGTGAATTAATATTTGCTGAGATTCCATGAAACTCAGAGTTCTGTGGAAGCTCTGCAAACACTTTAAAATGAAAGTCTATTTTCCTTGCCTCTGCTTAGGGCTACTTCAACAGGAAACAAAGCATAGAGAGTACACTGAGAACTAACTGAGTGAGTCAAGTTTCATGCAGCTAGTACAAAACCGCGTTTGAGTTAGAGTTCCAAAAGCATGTATCCCTATGGGGGAAAATGTAGTAAAACCTAACTAATCAAAGTCATCTTGCATAGGAATTATTCACATTAGCAGAAGAAAATTTGTGCTGCCAAGAGCAACTGGTATGCACATTTTTTCTACCAAGTATCAACAAGTTTGGGTGAATAAATATTTGCTGAAATTCCAGTAAACTCAGAGTTCTTTGGAAGCTTTGCAAATGCTTTCAAATGAAAGTGTATGTTCCTTGCCTCTGCTTAGAGCTACTACCACAGGGAACAAAGCATAGAGAGTACACTGAGAACTAATTGAGTGAGTCAAGTTTCATGCAGCTAGTACAAACCGCGTTTGAGTTAGAGTTCCAAATGCATGTATCCCTATAGGGGAAAATGAAGTGAAACCTATAATTTCAAAGTGTTCCTGCAAACGAACTTTACAACCTAGAACATCTAAATATGGGCAACCAAATGCAACCGGTCTTCTTATCTTTCCTGTCGAGTAACAACAATTTAGGGTGAAAAAATATTTGCTGAGATTCCAGGAATATCAAAGTTCTGCGGAATCGCTGCAAATGCTTTCAAATGAAAGTTTCTTTCCCTTGCCTCTGCTTAGGGTACTTCAACAGAAAACAAAGCATATAGATCGCACTGAGAACTAGTTGAGTGAGTTTCAGTTTCAAGCAGCTAGCATAAACCGTGTTTGATGTATAATTCCAAATGCATGTATCCCTATAAAGAAAAGGGAAGTGAAACCTAAAAATTCAAAAGTGTTCCTGCAAACGAACTTTTCAATCTAGAAGAACGAAATTTGGGTAGCTAAGTGCAACTGGTATACTCATCTTCATGACAAGTATCATCAAAATCAGGTGAGTAAATATTTGCAGAGATTCCAGTTAACTTGCAGCTCTGTTGAAGCACTGTAAATGCTTTCTAAGGAAAGCGTATGTTCCTTGCCTCCACGTAGGACCACTTCACCAGGGAACAAAGCACAGAGAGCACACCAGGAACTAATTGAGTGAGTCAAGTTTGAAGAAGCTAGCACAAACCGTGTTTGATATACAGTTCCAAATGCATGTATCGCTATAAGGGAAAAGGAAGTGAAACTGAAAATTCAAAGTGCTCCTGCAAACGAACGCTTCAACCCTTAAGAACGAAATTTGGGCAGACAAGTGAAACCAGTATACTCATCTTTGCTGCCAAGTATCATCAAGATCGGGTGAAAAAATTTTGCTGAGATTCCAGTAAACTCAGAGGTCTGAGGAAGCTCTGCATACACTTTTAAATGAAAGTCTATTTTCCTTGCCTCTGCTTAAGGCTACTTCAACAGGAAACAAAGCATAGAGAGTGCACTGAGAACTAACTGAGTGAGTCAAGTTTCATGCAGCTAGTACAAACCGCGTTTGAGTTAGAGTTCCAAAAGCATGTATCCCTATGGGGGAAAATGTAGTAAAACCTAACTAATCAAAGTCATCTCGTAAAGGAATGATTCAACCTAGCAGAACAAAATTTGTGCTGCCAAGAGCAACTGGTATACATATTTTTTCTACCAAGGATCAACAACTTCCGGTGAATTAATATTTGCTGAGATTCCATGAAACTCAGAGTTCTGTGGAAGCTCTGCAAACACTTTAAAATGAAAGTCTATTTTCCTTGCCTCTGCTTAGGGCTACTTCAACAGGAAACAAAGCATAGAGAGTACACTGAGAACTAACTGAGTGAGTCAAGTTTCATGCAGCTAGTACAAACCGCGTTTGAGTTAGAGTTCCAAAAGCATGTATCCCTATGGGGGGAAAATGTAGTAAAACCTAACTAATCAAAGTCATCTTGCATAGGAATTATTCACATTAGCAGAAGAAAATTTGTGCTGCCCAAGAGCAACTGGTATGCACATTTTTTCTACCAAGTATCAACATTTGGGTGAATAAATATTTGCTGAAATTCCAGTAAACTCAGAGTTCTTTGGAAGCTTTGCAAATGCTTTCAAATGAAAGTGTATGTTCCTTGCCTCTGCTTAGAGCTACTACCACAGGGAACAAAGCATAGAGAGTACACTGAGAACTAATTGAGTGAGTCAAGTTTCATGCAGCTAGTACAAACCGCGTTTGAGTTAGAGTTCCAAATGCATGTATCCCTATAGGGGAAAATGAAGTGAAACCTATAATTTCAAAGTGTTCCTGCAAACGAACTTTACAACCTAGAACATCTAAATATGGGCAACCAAATGCAACCGGTCTTCTTATCTTTCCTGTCGAGTAACAACAATTTAGGGTGAAAAAATATTTGCTGAGATTCCAGGAATATCAAAGTTCTGCGGAATCGCTGCAAATGCTTTCAAATGAAAGTTTCTTTCCCTTGCCTCTGCTTAGGGTACTTCAACAGAAAACAAAGCATATAGATCGCACTGAGAACTAGTTGAGTGAGTTTCAGTTTCAAGCAGCTAGCATAAACCGTGTTTGATGTATAATTCCAAATGCATGTATCCCTATAAAGAAAAGGGAAGTGAAACCTAAAAATTCAAAAGTGTTCCTGCAAACGAACTTTTCAATCTAGAAGAACGAAATTTGGGTAGCTAAGTGCAACTGGTATACTCATCTTCATGACAAGTATCATCAAAATCAGGTGAGTAAATATTTGCAGAGATTCCAGTTAACTTGCAGCTCTGTTGAAGCACTGTAAATGCTTTCTAAGGAAAGCGTATGTTCCTTGCCTCCACGTAGGACCACTTCACCAGGGAACAAAGCACAGAGAGCACACCAGGAACTAATTGAGTGAGTCAAGTTTGAAGAAGCTAGCACAAACCGTGTTTGATATACAGTTCCAAATGCATGTATCGCTATAAGGGAAAAGGAAGTGAAACTGAAAATTCAAAGTGCTCCTGCAAACGAACGCTTCAACCCTTAAGAACGAAATTTGAGCAGACAAGTGAAACCAGTATACTCATCTTTGCTGCCAAGTATCATCAAGATCGGGTGAAAAAATTTTGCTGAGATTCCAGTAAACTCAGAGGTCTGAGGAAGCTCTGCATACACTTTTAAATGAAAGTCTATTTTCCTTGCCTCTGCTTAAGGCTACTCCAACAGGAAACAAAGCATAGAGAGTGCACTGAGAACTAACTGAGTGAGTCAAGTTTCATGCAGCTAGTACAAACCGCGTTTGAGTTAGAGTTCCAAAAGCATGTATCCCTATGGGGGAAAATGTAGTAAAACCTAACTATTCAAAGTCATCTTGTAAAGGAATGATTCAACCTAGCAGAACAAAATTTGTGCTGCCAAGAGCAACTGGTATACATATTTTTTCTACCAAGGATCAACAACTTCCGGTGAATTAATATTTGCTGAGATTCCATGAAACTCAGAGTTCTGTGGAAGCTCTGCAAACACTTTAAAATGAAAGTCTATTTTCCTTGCCTCTGCTTAGGGCTACTTCAACAGGAAACAAAGCATAGAGAGTACACTGAGAACTAACTGAGTGAGTCAAGTTTCATGCAGCTAGTACAAACCGCGTTTGAGTTAGAGTTCCAAAAGCATGTATCCCTATGGGGGAAAATGTAGTAAAACCTAACTAATCAAAGTCATCTTGCATAGGAATTATTCACATTAGCAGAAGAAAATTTGTGCTGCCAAGAGCAACTGGTATGCACATTTTTTCTACCAAGTATCAACAAGTTTGGGTGAATAAATATTTGCTGAAATTCCAGTAAACTCAGAGTTCTTTGGAAGCTTTGCAAATGCTTTCAAATGAAAGTGTATGTTCCTTGCCTCTGCTTAGAGCTACTACCACAGGGAACAAAGCATAGAGAGTACACTGAGAACTAACTGAGTGAGTCAAGTTTCATGCAGCTAGTACAAACCGCGTTTGAGTTAGAGTTCCAAATGCATGTATCCCTATAGGGGAAAATGAAGTGAAACCTATAATTTCAAAGTGTTCCTGCAAACGAACTTTACAACCTAGAACATCTAAATATGGGCAACCAAATGCAACTGGTCTTCTTATCTTTCCTGTCGAGTAACAACAATTTAGGGTGAAAAAATATTTGCTGAGATTCCAGGAATATCAAAGTTCTGCGGAATCGCTGCAAATGCTTTCAAATGAAAGTTTCTTTCCCTTGCCTCTGCTTAGGGTACTTCAACAGAAAACAAAGCATATAGATCGCACTGAGAACTAGTTGAGTGAGTTTCAGTTTCAAGCAGCTAGCATAAACCGTGTTTGATGTATAATTCCAAATGCATGTATCCCTATAAAGAAAAGGGAAGTGAAACCTAAAAATTCAAAAGTGTTCCTGCAAACGAACTTTTCAATCTAGAAGAACGAAATTTGGGTAGCTAAGTGCAACTGGTATACTCATCTTCATGACAAGTATCATCAAAATCAGGTGAGTAAATATTTGCAGAGATTCCAGTTAACTTGCAGCTCTGTTGAAGCACTGTAAATGCTTTCTAAGGAAAGCGTATGTTCCTTGCCTCCACGTAGGACCACTTCACCAGGGAACAAAGCACAGAGAGCACACCAGGAACTAATTGAGTGAGTCAAGTTTGAAGAAGCTAGCACAAACCGTGTTTGATATACAGTTCCAAATGCATGTATCGCTATAAGGGAAAAGGAAGTGAAACTGAAAATTCAAAGTGCTCCTGCAAACGAACGCTTCAACCCTTAAGAACGAAATTTGGGCAGACAAGTGAAACCAGTATACTCATCTTTGCTGCCAAGTATCATCAAGATCGGGTGAAAAAATTTTGCTGAGATTCCAGTAAACTCAGAGGTCTGAGGAAGCTCTGCATACACTTTTAAATGAAAGTCTATTTTCCTTGCCTCTGCTTAAGGCTACTTCAACAGGAAACAAAGCATAGAGAGTGCACTGAGAACTAACTGAGTGAGTCAAGTTTCATGCAGCTAGTACAAACCGCGTTTGAGTTAGAGTTCCAAAAGCATGTATCCCTATGGGGGAAAATGTAGTAAAACCTAACTAATCAAAGTCATCTCGTAAAGGAATGATTCAACCTAGCAGAACAAAATTTGTGCTGCCAAGAGCAACTGGTATACATATTTTTTCTACCAAGGATCAACAACTTCCGGTGAATTAATATTTGCTGAGATTCCATGAAACTCAGAGTTCTGTGGAAGCTCTGCAAACACTTTAAAATGAAAGTCTATTTTCCTTGCCTCTGCTTAGGGCTACTTCAACAGGAAACAAAGCATAGAGAGTACACTGAGAACTAACTGAGTGAGTCAAGTTTCATGCAGCTAGTACAAACCGCGTTTGAGTTAGAGTTCCAAAAGCATGTATCCCTATGGGGGAAAATGTAGTAAAACCTAACTAATCAAAGTCATCTTGCATAGGAATTATTCACATTAGCAGAAGAAAATTTGTGCTGCCAAGAGCAACTGGTATGCACATTTTTTCTACCAAGTATCAACAAGTTTGGGTGAATAAATATTTGCTGAAATTCCAGTAAACTCAGAGTTCTTTGGAAGCTTTGCAAATGCTTTCAAATGAAAGTGTATGTTCCTTGCCTCTGCTTAGAGCTACTACCACAGGGAACAAAGCATAGAGAGTACACTGAGAACTAATTGAGTGAGTCAAGTTTCATGCAGCTAGTACAAACCGCGTTTGAGTTAGAGTTCCAAATGCATGTATCCCTATAGGGGAAAATGAAGTGAAACCTATAATTTCAAAGTGTTCCTGCAAACGAACTTTACAACCTAGAACATCTAAATATGGGCAACCAAATGCAACCGGTCTTCTTATCTTTCCTGTCGAGTAACAACAATTTAGGGTGAAAAAATATTTGCTGAGATTCCAGGAATATCAAAGTTCTGCGGAATCGCTGCAAATGCTTTCAAATGAAAGTTTCTTTCCCTTGCCTCTGCTTAGGGTACTTCAACAGAAAACAAAGCATATAGATCGCACTGAGAACTAGTTGAGTGAGTTTCAGTTTCAAGCAGCTAGCATAAACCGTGTTTGATGTATAATTCCAAATGCATGTATCCCTATAAAGAAAAGGGAAGTGAAACCTAAAAATTCAAAAGTGTTCCTGCAAACGAACTTTTCAATCTAGAAGAACGAAATTTGGGTAGCTAAGTGCAACTGGTATACTCATCTTCATGACAAGTATCATCAAAATCAGGTGAGTAAATATTTGCAGAGATTCCAGTTAACTTGCAGCTCTGTTGAAGCACTGTAAATGCTTTCTAAGGAAAGCGTATGTTCCTTGCCTCCACGTAGGACCACTTCACCAGGGAACAAAGCACAGAGAGCACACCAGGAACTAATTGAGTGAGTCAAGTTTGAAGAAGCTAGCACAAACCGTGTTTGATATACAGTTCCAAATGCATGTATCGCTAAAAGGGAAAAGGAAGTGAAACTGAAAATTCAAAGTGCTCCTGCAAACGAACGCTTCAACCCTTAAGAACGAAATTTGAGCAGACAAGTGAAACCAGTATACTCATCTTTGCTGCCAAGTATCATCAAGATCGGGTGAAAAAATTTTGCTGAGATTCCAGTAAACTCAGAGGTCTGAGGAAGCTCTGCATACACTTTTAAATGAAAGTCTATTTTCCTTGCCTCTGCTTAAGGCTACTCCAACAGGAAACAAAGCATAGAGAGTGCACTGAGAACTAACTGAGTGAGTCAAGTTTCATGCAGCTAGTACAAACCGCGTTTGAGTTAGAGTTCCAAAAGCATGTATCCCTATGGGGGAAAATGTAGTAAAACCTAACTAATCAAAGTCATCTCGTAAAGGAATGATTCAACCTAGCAGAACAAAATTTGTGCTGCCAAGAGCAACTGGTATACATATTTTTTCTACCAAGGATCAACAACTTCCGGTGAATTAATATTTGCTGAGATTCCATGAAACTCAGAGTTCTGTGGAAGCTCTGCAAACACTTTAAAATGAAAGTCTATTTTCCTTGCCTCTGCTTAGGGCTACTTCAACAGGAAACAAAGCATAGAGAGTACACTGAGAACTAACTGAGTGAGTCAAGTTTCATGCAGCTAGTACAAACCGCGTTTGAGTTAGAGTTCCAAAAGCATGTATCCCTATGGGGGAAAATGTAGTAAAACCTAACTAATCAAAGTCATCTTGCATAAGAATTATTCACATTAGCAGAAGAAAATTTGTGCTGCCAAGAGCAACTGGTATGCACATTTTTTCTACCAAGTATCAACAAGTTTGGGTGAATAAATATTTGCTGAAATTCCAGTAAACTCAGAGTTCTTTGGAAGCTTTGCAAATGCTTTCAAATGAAAGTGTATGTTCCTTGCCTCTGCTTAGAGCTACTACCACAGGGAACAAAGCATAGAGAGTACACTGAGAACTAATTGAGTGAGTCAAGTTTCATGCAGCTAGTACAAACCGCGTTTGAGTTAGAGTTCCAAATGCATGTATCCCTATAGGGGAAAATGAAGTGAAACCTATAATTTCAAAGTGTTCCTGCAAACGAACTTTACAACCTAGAACATCTAAATATGGGCAACCAAATGCAACCGGTCTTCTTATCTTTCCTGTCGAGTAACAACAATTTAGGGTGAAAAAATATTTGCTGAGATTCCAGGAATATCAAAGTTCTGCGGAATCGCTGCAAATGCTTTCAAATGAAAGTTTATTTCCCTTGCCTCTGCTTAGGGTACTTCAACAGAAAACAAAGCATATAGATCGCACTGAGAACTAGTTGAGTGAGTTTCAGTTTCAAGCAGCTAGCATAAACCGTGTTTGATGTATAATTCCAAATGCATGTATCCCTATAAAGAAAAGGGAAGTGAAACCTAAAAATTCAAAAGTGTTCCTGCAAACGAACTTTTCAATCTAGAAGAACGAAATTTGGGTAGCTAAGTGCAACTGGTATACTCATCTTCATGACAAGTATCATCAAAATCAGGTGAGTAAATATTTGCAGAGATTCCAGTTAACTTGCAGCTCTGTTGAAGCACTGTAAATGCTTTCTAAGGAAAGCGTATGTTCCTTGCCTCCACGTAGGACCACTTCACCAGGGAACAAAGCACAGAGAGCACACCAGGAACTAATTGAGTGAGTCAAGTTTGAAGAAGCTAGCACAAACCGTGTTTGATATACAGTTCCAAATGCATGTATCGCTATAAGGGAAAAGGAAGTGAAACTGAAAATTCAAAGTGCTCCTGCAAACGAACGCTTCAACCCTTAAGAACGAAATTTGGGCAGACAAGTGAAACCAGTATACTCATCTTTGCTGCCAAGTATCATCAAGATCGGGTGAAAAAATTTTGCTGAGATTCCAGTAAACTCAGAGGTCTGAGGAAGCTCTGCATACACTTTTAAATGAAAGTCTATTTTCCTTGCCTCTGCTTAAGGCTACTCCAACAGGAAACAAAGCATAGAGAGTGCACTGAGAACTAACTGAGTGAGTCAAGTTTCATGCAGCTAGTACAAACCGCGTTTGAGTTAGAGTTCCAAAAGCATGTATCCCTATGGGGGAAAATGTAGTAAAACCTAACTAATCAAAGTCATCTCGTAAAGGAATGATTCAACCTAGCAGAACAAAATTTGTGCTGCCAAGAGCAACTGGTATACATATTTTTTCTACCAAGGATCAACAACTTCCGGTGAATTAATATTTGCTGAGATTCCATGAAACTCAGAGTTCTGTGGAAGCTCTGCAAACACTTTAAAATGAAAGTCTATTTTCCTTGCCTCTGCTTAGGGCTACTTCAACAGGAAACAAAGCATAGAGAGTACACTGAGAACTAACTGAGTGAGTCAAGTTTCATGCAGCTAGTACAAACCGCGTTTGAGTTAGAGTTCCAAAAGCATGTATCCCTATGGGGGAAAATGTAGTAAAACCTAACTAATCAAAGTCATCTTGCATAGGAATTATTCACATTAGCAGAAGAAAATTTGTGCTGCCAAGAGCAACTGGTATGCACATTTTTTCTACCAAGTATCAACAAGTTTGGGTGAATAAATATTTGCTGAAATTCCAGTAAACTCAGAGTTCTTTGGAAGCTTTGCAAATGCTTTCAAATGAAAGTGTATGTTCCTTGCCTCTGCTTAGAGCTACTACCACAGGGAACAAAGCATAGAGAGTACACTGAGAACTAATTGAGTGAGTCAAGTTTCATGCAGCTAGTACAAACCGCGTTTGAGTTAGAGTTCCAAATGCATGTATCCCTATAGGGGAAAATGAAGTGAAACCTATAATTTCAAAGTGTTCCTGCAAACGAACTTTACAACCTAGAACATCTAAATATGGGCAACCAAATGCAACCGGTCTTCTTATCTTTCCTGTCGAGTAACAACAATTTAGGGTGAAAAAATATTTGCTGAGATTCCAGGAATATCAAAGTTCTGCGGAATCGCTGCAAATGCTTTCAAATGAAAGTTTCTTTCCCTTGCCTCTGCTTAGGGTACTTCAACAGAAAACAAAGCATATAGATCGCACTGAGAACTAGTTGAGTGAGTTTCAGTTTCAAGCAGCTAGCATAAACCGTGTTTGATGTATAATTCCAAATGCATGTATCCCTATAAAGAAAAGGGAAGTGAAACCTAAAAATTCAAAAGTGTTCCTGCAAACGAACTTTTCAATCTAGAAGAACGAAATTTGGGTAGCTAAGTGCAACTGGTATACTCATCTTCATGACAAGTATCATCAAAATCAGGTGAGTAAATATTTGCAGAGATTCCAGTTAACTTGCAGCTCTGTTGAAGCACTGTAAATGCTTTCTAAGGAAAGCGTATGTTCCTTGCCTCCACGTAGGACCACTTCACCAGGGAACAAAGCACAGAGAGCACACCAGGAACTAATTGAGTGAGTCAAGTTTGAAGAAGCTAGCACAAACCGTGTTTGATATACAGTTCCAAATGCATGTATCGCTATAAGGGAAAAGGAAGTGAAACTGAAAATTCAAAGTGCTCCTGCAAACGAACGCTTCAACCCTTAAGAACGAAATTTGGGCAGACAAGTGAAACCAGTATACTCATCTTTGCTGCCAAGTATCATCAAGATCGGGTGAAAAAATTTTGCTGAGATTCCAGTAAACTCAGAGGTCTGAGGAAGCTCTGCATACACTTTTAAATGAAAGTCTATTTTCCTTGCCTCTGCTTAAGGCTACTCCAACAGGAAACAAAGCATAGAGAGTGCACTGAGAACTAACTGAGTGAGTCAAGTTTCATGCAGCTAGTACAAACCGCGTTTGAGTTAGAGTTCCAAAAGCATGTATCCCTATGGGGGAAAATGTAGTAAAACCTAACTAATCAAAGTCATCTCGTAAAGGAATGATTCAACCTAGCAGAACAAAATTTGTGCTGCCAAGAGCAACTGGTATACATATTTTTTCTACCAAGGATCAACAACTTCCGGTGAATTAATATTTGCTGAGATTCCATGAAACTCAGAGTTCTGTGGAAGCTCTGCAAACACTTTAAAATGAAAGTCTATTTTCCTTGCCTCTGCTTAGGGCTACTTCAACAGGAAACAAAGCATAGAGAGTACACTGAGAACTAACTGAGTGAGTCAAGTTTCATGCAGCTAGTACAAACCGCGTTTGAGTTAGAGTTCCAAAAGCATGTATCCCTATGGGGGAAAATGTAGTAAAACCTAACTAATCAAAGTCATCTTGCATAGGAATTATTCACATTAGCAGAAGAAAATTTGTGCTGCCAAGAGCAACTGGTATGCACATTTTTTCTACCAAGTATCAACAAGTTTGGGTGAATAAATATTTGCTGAAATTCCAGTAAACTCAGAGTTCTTTGGAAGCTTTGCAAATGCTTTCAAATGAAAGTGTATGTTCCTTGCCTCTGCTTAGAGCTACTACCACAGGGAACAAAGCATAGAGAGTACACTGAGAACTAATTGAGTGAGTCAAGTTTCATGCAGCTAGTACAAACCGCGTTTGAGTTAGAGTTCCAAATGCATGTATCCCTATAGGGGAAAATGAAGTGAAACCTATAATTTCAAAGTGTTCCTGCAAACGAACTTTACAACCTAGAACATCTAAATATGGGCAACCAAATGCAACCGGTCTTCTTATCTTTCCTGTCGAGTAACAACAATTTAGGGTGAAAAAATATTTGCTGAGATTCCAGGAATATCAAAGTTCTGCGGAATCGCTGCAAATGCTTTCAAATGAAAGTTTCTTTCCCTTGCCTCTGCTTAGGGTACTTCAACAGAAAACAAAGCATATAGATCGCACTGAGAACTAGTTGAGTGAGTTTCAGTTTCAAGCAGCTAGCATAAACCGTGTTTGATGTATAATTCCAAATGCATGTATCCCTATAAAGAAAAGGGAAGTGAAACCTAAAAATTCAAAAGTGTTCCTGCAAACGAACTTTTCAATCTAGAAGAACGAAATTTGGGTAGCTAAGTGCAACTGGTATACTCATCTTCATGACAAGTATCATCAAAATCAGGTGAGTAAATATTTGCAGAGATTCCAGTTAACTTGCAGCTCTGTTGAAGCACTGTAAATGCTTTCTAAGGAAAGCGTATGTTCCTTGCCTCCACGTAGGACCACTTCACCAGGGAACAAAGCACAGAGAGCACACCAGGAACTAATTGAGTGAGTCAAGTTTGAAGAAGCTAGCACAAACCGTGTTTGATATACAGTTCCAAATGCATGTATCGCTATAAGGGAAAAGGAAGTGAAACTGAAAATTCAAAGTGCTCCTGCAAACGAACGCTTCAACCCTTAAGAACGAAATTTGGGCAGACAAGTGAAACCAGTATACTCATCTTTGCTGCCAAGTATCATCAAGATCGGGTGAAAAAATTTTGCTGAGATTCCAGTAAACTCAGAGGTCTGAGGAAGCTCTGCATACACTTTTAAATGAAAGTCTATTTTCCTTGCCTCTGCTTAAGGCTACTCCAACAGGAAACAAAGCATAGAGAGTGCACTGAGAACTAACTGAGTGAGTCAAGTTTCATGCAGCTAGTACAAACCGCGTTTGAGTTAGAGTTCCAAAAGCATGTATCCCTATGGGGGAAAATGTAGTAAAACCTAACTAATCAAAGTCATCTTGTAAAGGAATGATTCAACCTAGCAGAACAAAATTTGTGCTGCCAAGAGCAACTGGTATACATATTTTTTCTACCAAGGATCAACAACTTCCGGTGAATTAATATTTGCTGAGATTCCATGAAACTCAGAGTTCTGTGGAAGCTCTGCAAACACTTTAAAATGAAAGTCTATTTTCCTTGCCTCTGCTTAGGGCTACTTCAACAGGAAACAAAGCATAGAGAGTACACTGAGAACTAACTGAGTGAGTCAAGTTTCATGCAGCTAGTACAAACCGCGTTTGAGTTAGAGTTCCAAAAGCATGTATCCCTATGGGGGAAAATGTAGTAAAACCTAACTAATCAAAGTCATCTTGCATAGGAATTATTCACATTAGCAGAAGAAAATTTGTGCTGCCAAGAGCAACTGGTATGCACATTTTTTCTACCAAGTATCAACAAGTTTGGGTGAATAAATATTTGCTGAAATTCCAGTAAACTCAGAGTTCTTTGGAAGCTTTGCAAATGCTTTCAAATGAAAGTGTATGTTCCTTGCCTCTGCTTAGAGCTACTACCACAGGGAACAAAGCATAGAGAGTACACTGAGAACTAATTGAGTGAGTCAAGTTTCATGCAGCTAGTACAAACCGCGTTTGAGTTAGAGTTCCAAATGCATGTATCCCTATAGGGGAAAATGAAGTGAAACCTATAATTTCAAAGTGTTCCTGCAAACGAACTTTACAACCTAGAACATCTAAATATGGGCAACCAAATGCAACCGGTCTTCTTATCTTTCCTGTCGAGTAACAACAATTTAGGGTGAAAAAATATTTGCTGAGATTCCAGGAATATCAAAGTTCTGCGGAATCGCTGCAAATGCTTTCAAATGAAAGTTTCTTTCCCTTGCCTCTGCTTAGGGTACTTCAACAGAAAACAAAGCATATAGATCGCACTGAGAACTAGTTGAGTGAGTTTCAGTTTCAAGCAGCTAGCATAAACCGTGTTTGATGTATAATTCCAAATGCATGTATCCCTATAAAGAAAAGGGAAGTGAAACCTAAAAATTCAAAAGTGTTCCTGCAAACGAACTTTTCAATCTAGAAGAACGAAATTTGGGTAGCTAAGTGCAACTGGTATACTCATCTTCATGACAAGTATCATCAAAATCAGGTGAGTAAATATTTGCAGAGATTCCAGTTAACTTGCAGCTCTGTTGAAGCACTGTAAATGCTTTCTAAGGAAAGCGTATGTTCCTTGCCTCCACGTAGGACCACTTCACCAGGGAACAAAGCACAGAGAGCACACCAGGAACTAATTGAGTGAGTCAAGTTTGAAGAAGCTAGCACAAACCGTGTTTGATATACAGTTCCAAATGCATGTATCGCTATAAGGGAAAAGGAAGTGAAACTGAAAATTCAAAGTGCTCCTGCAAACGAACGCTTCAACCCTTAAGAACGAAATTTGGGCAGACAAGTGAAACCAGTATACTCATCTTTGCTGCCAAGTATCATCAAGATCGGGTGAAAAAATTTTGCTGAGATTCCAGTAAACTCAGAGGTCTGAGGAAGCTCTGCATACACTTTTAAATGAAAGTCTATTTTCCTTGCCTCTGCTTAAGGCTACTTCAACAGGAAACAAAGCATAGAGAGTGCACTGAGAACTAACTGAGTGAGTCAAGTTTCATGCAGCTAGTACAAACCGCGTTTGAGTTAGAGTTCCAAAAGCATGTATCCCTATGGGGGAAAATGTAGTAAAACCTAACTAATCAAAGTCATCTTGTAAAGGAATGATTCAACCTAGCAGAACAAAATTTGTGCTGCCAAGAGCAACTGGTATACATATTTTTTCTACCAAGGATCAACAACTTCCGGTGAATTAATATTTGCTGAGATTCCATGAAACTCAGAGTTCTGTGGAAGCTCTGCAAACACTTTAAAATGAAAGTCTATTTTCCTTGCCTCTGCTTAGGGCTACTTCAACAGGAAACAAAGCATAGAGAGTACACTGAGAACTAACTGAGTGAGTCAAGTTTCATGCAGCTAGTACAAACCGCGTTTGAGTTAGAGTTCCAAAAGCATGTATCCCTATGGGGGAAAATGTAGTAAAACCTAACTAATCAAAGTCATCTTGCATAGGAATTATTCACATTAGCAGAAGAAAATTTGTGCTGCCAAGAGCAACTGGTATGCACATTTTTTCTACCAAGTATCAACAAGTTTGGGTGAATAAATATTTGCTGAAATTCCAGTAAACTCAGAGTTCTTTGGAAGCTTTGCAAATGCTTTCAAATGAAAGTGTATGTTCCTTGCCTCTGCTTAGAGCTACTACCACAGGGAACAAAGCATAGAGAGTACACTGAGAACTAATTGAGTGAGTCAAGTTTCATGCAGCTAGTACAAACCGCGTTTGAGTTAGAGTTCCAAATGCATGTATCCCTATAGGGGAAAATGAAGTGAAACCTATAATTTCAAAGTGTTCCTGCAAACGAACTTTACAACCTAGAACATCTAAATATGGGCAACCAAATGCAACCGGTCTTCTTATCTTTCCTGTCGAGTAACAACAATTTAGGGTGAAAAAATATTTGCTGAGATTCCAGGAATATCAAAGTTCTGCGGAATCGCTGCAAATGCTTTCAAATGAAAGTTTCTTTCCCTTGCCTCTGCTTAGGGTACTTCAACAGAAAACAAAGCATATAGATCGCACTGAGAACTAGTTGAGTGAGTTTCAGTTTCAAGCAGCTAGCATAAACCGTGTTTGATGTATAATTCCAAATGCATGTATCCCTATAAAGAAAAGGGAAGTGAAACCTAAAAATTCAAAAGTGTTCCTGCAAACGAACTTTTCAATCTAGAAGAACGAAATTTGGGTAGCTAAGTGCAACTGGTATACTCATCTTCATGACAAGTATCATCAAAATCAGGTGAGTAAATATTTGCAGAGATTCCAGTTAACTTGCAGCTCTGTTGAAGCACTGTAAATGCTTTCTAAGGAAAGCGTATGTTCCTTGCCTCCACGTAGGACCACTTCACCAGGGAACAAAGCACAGAGAGCACACCAGGAACTAATTGAGTGAGTCAAGTTTGAAGAAGCTAGCACAAACCGTGTTTGATATACAGTTCCAAATGCATGTATCGCTATAAGGGAAAAGGAAGTGAAACTGAAAATTCAAAGTGCTCCTGCAAACGAACGCTTCAACCCTTAAGAACGAAATTTGGGCAGACAAGTGAAACCAGTATACTCATCTTTGCTGCCAAGTATCATCAAGATCGGGTGAAAAAATTTTGCTGAGATTCCAGTAAACTCAGAGGTCTGAGGAAGCTCTGCATACACTTTTAAATGAAAGTCTATTTTCCTTGCCTCTGCTTAAGGCTACTTCAACAGGAAACAAAGCATAGAGAGTGCACTGAGAACTAACTGAGTGAGTCAAGTTTCATGCAGCTAGTACAAACCGCGTTTGAGTTAGAGTTCCAAAAGCATGTATCCCTATGGGGGAAAATGTAGTAAAACCTAACTAATCAAAGTCATCTTGTAAAGGAATGATTCAACCTAGCAGAACAAAATTTGTGCTGCCAAGAGCAACTGGTATACATATTTTTTCTACCAAGGATCAACAACTTCCGGTGAATTAATATTTGCTGAGATTCCATGAAACTCAGAGTTCTGTGGAAGCTCTGCAAACACTTTAAAATGAAAGTCTATTTTCCTTGCCTCTGCTTAGGGCTACTTCAACAGGAAACAAAGCATAGAGAGTACACTGAGAACTAACTGAGTGAGTCAAGTTTCATGCAGCTAGTACAAACCGCGTTTGAGTTAGAGTTCCAAAAGCATGTATCCCTATGGGGGAAAATGTAGTAAAACCTAACTAATCAAAGTCATCTTGCATAGGAATTATTCACATTAGCAGAAGAAAATTTGTGCTGCCAAGAGCAACTGGTATGCACATTTTTTCTACCAAGTATCAACAAGTTTGGGTGAATAAATATTTGCTGAAATTCCAGTAAACTCAGAGTTCTTTGGAAGCTTTGCAAATGCTTTCAAATGAAAGTGTATGTTCCTTGCCTCTGCTTAGAGCTACTACCACAGGGAACAAAGCATAGAGAGTACACTGAGAACTAATTGAGTGAGTCAAGTTTCATGCAGCTAGTACAAACCGCGTTTGAGTTAGAGTTCCAAATGCATGTATCCCTATAGGGGAAAATGAAGTGAAACCTATAATTTCAAAGTGTTCCTGCAAACGAACTTTACAACCTAGAACATCTAAATATGGGCAACCAAATGCAACCGGTCTTCTTATCTTTCCTGTCGAGTAACAACAATTTAGGGTGAAAAAATATTTGCTGAGATTCCAGGAATATCAAAGTTCTGCGGAATCGCTGCAAATGCTTTCAAATGAAAGTTTCTTTCCCTTGCCTCTGCTTAGGGTACTTCAACAGAAAACAAAGCATATAGATCGCACTGAGAACTAGTTGAGTGAGTTTCAGTTTCAAGCAGCTAGCATAAACCGTGTTTTGATGTATAATTCCAAATGCATGTATCCCTATAAAGAAAAGGGAAGTGAAACCTAAAAATTCAAAAGTGTTCCTGCAAACGAACTTTTCAATCTAGAAGAACGAAATTTGGGTAGCTAAGTGCAACTGGTATACTCATCTTCATGACAAGTATCATCAAAATCAGGTGAGTAAATATTTGCAGAGATTCCAGTTAACTTGCAGCTCTGTTGAAGCACTGTAAATGCTTTCTAAGGAAAGCGTATGTTCCTTGCCTCCACGTAGGACCACTTCACCAGGGAACAAAGCACAGAGAGCACACCAGGAACTAATTGAGTGAGTCAAGTTTGAAGAAGCTAGCACAAACCGTGTTTGATATACAGTTCCAAATGCATGTATCGCTATAAGGGAAAAGGAAGTGAAACTGAAAATTCAAAGTGCTCCTGCAAACGAACGCTTCAACCCTTAAGAACGAAATTTGGGCAGACAAGTGAAACCAGTATACTCATCTTTGCTGCCAAGTATCATCAAGATCGGGTGAAAAAATTTTGCTGAGATTCCAGTAAACTCAGAGGTCTGAGGAAGCTCTGCATACACTTTTAAATGAAAGTCTATTTTCCTTGCCTCTGCTTAAGGCTACTTCAACAGGAAACAAAGCATAGAGAGTGCACTGAGAACTAACTGAGTGAGTCAAGTTTCATGCAGCTAGTACAAACCGCGTTTGAGTTAGAGTTCCAAAAGCATGTATCCCTATGGGGGAAAATGTAGTAAAACCTAACTAATCAAAGTCATCTTGTAAAGGAATGATTCAACCTAGCAGAACAAAATTTGTGCTGCCAAGAGCAACTGGTATACATATTTTTTCTACCAAGGATCAACAACTTCCGGTGAATTAATATTTGCTGAGATTCCATGAAACTCAGAGTTCTGTGGAAGCTCTGCAAACACTTTAAAATGAAAGTCTATTTTCCTTGCCTCTGCTTAGGGCTACTTCAACAGGAAACAAAGCATAGAGAGTACACTGAGAACTAACTGAGTGAGTCAAGTTTCATGCAGCTAGTACAAACCGCGTTTGAGTTAGAGTTCCAAAAGCATGTATCCCTATGGGGGAAAATGTAGTAAAACCTAACTAATCAAAGTCATCTTGCATAGGAATTATTCACATTAGCAGAAGAAAATTTGTGCTGCCAAGAGCAACTGGTATGCACATTTTTTCTACCAAGTATCAACAAGTTTGGGTGAATAAATATTTGCTGAAATTCCAGTAAACTCAGAGTTCTTTGGAAGCTTTGCAAATGCTTTCAAATGAAAGTGTATGTTCCTTGCCTCTGCTTAGAGCTACTACCACAGGGAACAAAGCATAGAGAGTACACTGAGAACTAATTGAGTGAGTCAAGTTTCATGCAGCTAGTACAAACCGCGTTTGAGTTAGAGTTCCAAATGCATGTATCCCTATAGGGGAAAATGAAGTGAAACCTATAATTTCAAAAGTGTTCCTGCAAACGAACTTTACAACCTAGAACATCTAAATATGGGCAACCAAATGCAACCGGTCTTCTTATCTTTCCTGTCGAGTAACAACAATTTAGGGTGAAAAAATATTTGCTGAGATTCCAGGAATATCAAAGTTCTGCGGAATCGCTGCAAATGCTTTCAAATGAAAGTTTCTTTCCCTTGCCTCTGCTTAGGGTACTTCAACAGAAAACAAAGCATATAGATCGCACTGAGAACTAGTTGAGTGAGTTTCAGTTTCAAGCAGCTAGCATAAACCGTGTTTGATGTATAATTCCAAATGCATGTATCCCTATAAAGAAAAGGGAAGTGAAACCTAAAAATTCAAAAGTGTTCCTGCAAACGAACTTTTCAATCTAGAAGAACGAAATTTGGGTAGCTAAGTGCAACTGGTATACTCATCTTCATGACAAGTATCATCAAAATCAGGTGAGTAAATATTTGCAGAGATTCCAGTTAACTTGCAGCTCTGTTGAAGCACTGTAAATGCTTTCTAAGGAAAGCGTATGTTCCTTGCCTCCACGTAGGACCACTTCACCAGGGAACAAAGCACAGAGAGCACACCAGGAACTAATTGAGTGAGTCAAGTTTGAAGAAGCTAGCACAAACCGTGTTTGATATACAGTTCCAAATGCATGTATCGCTATAAGGGAAAAGGAAGTGAAACTGAAAATTCAAAGTGCTCCTGCAAACGAACGCTTCAACCCTTAAGAACGAAATTTGGGCAGACAAGTGAAACCAGTATACTCATCTTTGCTGCCAAGTATCATCAAGATCGGGTGAAAAAATTTTGCTGAGATTCCAGTAAACTCAGAGGTCTGAGGAAGCTCTGCATACACTTTTAAATGAAAGTCTATTTTCCTTGCCTCTGCTTAAGGCTACTTCAACAGGAAACAAAGCATAGAGAGTGCACTGAGAACTAACTGAGTGAGTCAAGTTTCATGCAGCTAGTACAAACCGCGTTTGAGTTAGAGTTCCAAAAGCATGTATCCCTATGGGGGAAAATGTAGTAAAACCTAACTAATCAAAGTCATCTTGTAAAGGAATGATTCAACCTAGCAGAACAAAATTTGTGCTGCCAAGAGCAACTGGTATACATATTTTTTCTACCAAGGATCAACAACTTCCGGTGAATTAATATTTGCTGAGATTCCATGAAACTCAGAGTTCTGTGGAAGCTCTGCAAACACTTTAAAATGAAAGTCTATTTTCCTTGCCTCTGCTTAGGGCTACTTCAACAGGAAACAAAGCATAGAGAGTACACTGAGAACTAACTGAGTGAGTCAAGTTTCATGCAGCTAGTACAAACCGCGTTTGAGTTAGAGTTCCAAAAGCATGTATCCCTATGGGGGAAAATGTAGTAAAACCTAACTAATCAAAGTCATCTTGCATAGGAATTATTCACATTAGCAGAAGAAAATTTGTGCTGCCAAGAGCAACTGGTATGCACATTTTTTCTACCAAGTATCAACAAGTTTGGGTGAATAAATATTTGCTGAAATTCCAGTAAACTCAGAGTTCTTTGGAAGCTTTGCAAATGCTTTCAAATGAAAGTGTATGTTCCTTGCCTCTGCTTAGAGCTACTACCACAGGGAACAAAGCATAGAGAGTACACTGAGAACTAATTGAGTGAGTCAAGTTTCATGCAGCTAGTACAAACCGCGTTTGAGTTAGAGTTCCAAATGCATGTATCCCTATAGGGGAAAATGAAGTGAAACCTATAATTTCAAAGTGTTCCTGCAAACGAACTTTACAACCTAGAACATCTAAATATGGGCAACCAAATGCAACCGGTCTTCTTATCTTTCCTGTCGAGTAACAACAATTTAGGGTGAAAAAATATTTGCTGAGATTCCAGGAATATCAAAGTTCTGCGGAATCGCTGCAAATGCTTTCAAATGAAAGTTTCTTTCCCTTGCCTCTGCTTAGGGTACTTCAACAGAAAACAAAGCATATAGATCGCACTGAGAACTAGTTGAGTGAGTTTCAGTTTCAAGCAGCTAGCATAAACCGTGTTTGATGTATAATTCCAAATGCATGTATCCCTATAAAGAAAAGGGAAGTGAAACCTAAAAATTCAAAGTGTTCCTGCAAACGAACTTTTCAATCTAGAAGAACGAAATTTGGGTAGCTAAGTGCAACTGGTATACTCATCTTCATGACAAGTATCATCAAAATCAGGTGAGTAAATATTTGCAGAGATTCCAGTTAACTTGCAGCTCTGTTGAAGCACTGTAAATGCTTTCTAAGGAAAGCGTATGTTCCCTGGTGAAGTGG